>NC_085139.1:11685436-11985436 GCF_024139115.2 Armigeres subalbatus | reverse complement strand
GTATGTCTGTTATCTGTGCTGAAGTCTAAAGTTATTTTACCGAAAATTTCATATGGTCGATCAGTTCTTTCCAGAGGAAAAGAGAAAAACCAGAGAAAAACAGTTGGCGAACAGCTCGACCGGTCGAAATGGTCGTGTGGCAGTAAGGGTTATTTGGCCATAATGGGCATTCGGCAGAAAGTGCCGGTCGGCTGAATTGGTAATTTTGCCAAAAAAATCAGAAAGGACATTTTCGGGCCAAATGGCTCTTTCAGCCAATCAACCATTTCGGCCAAACGGCATTTTCAGTCAAATGAACTGTTAGGACAAATAACTTTTTCGGTCAAGTTACCAGTTCGGCTGAATGTGTCTCTCGGCTGTTTGTCGCTTTCGGCCAAATGTCATTTTCGGTCAAATCATTTCGGCCGGCTACTGACATCCACCAGATCGTAGCCAGGATGTCCTGGGCACAATTTGTTTTTTGTTTTTTCATAATGCTTTTCAATGATAAGAGCGGGCTATGTCTGCTGATGATGATGATACCGCGATACAATCGTCACAGGCTCGATTTCGGCCGTATCGGCCCGCTGTGCACCTCGCCTTATTGTTCCCGTCGGATCGTTGTCGAGAACCATTTTCACCGGATTACTGTCCGACATTCTGGCTACGTGCCCGGCCCACCGCAGTCTTCCGATTTTCGCGGTGTGAACGATGGATGGTTCTCCCAACAGCTGATGCAACTCGTGGTTCATTCGCCTCCTCCACATACCGTCCGCCATCTGCACCCCACCATAGATGGTACGCAACACTTTCCTTTCAAAAACTCCCAGTGCGCGTTGGTCCTCCACGAGCATCGTCCAGGTCTCGTGTCCGTAGAGAACTACCGGTCTTATAAGCGTTTTGTAGATAGTCAGTTTGGTACGGCGGCGAACTCTATTCGATCGGAGCGTCTTACGGAGCCCAAAGTACGTACGATTTCCAGCCACTATGCGCCTTCGAATTTCTCTGCTGGTATCGTTATCGGCGGTCACCAGTGAGCCCAAGTACACGAATTCTTCTACCACCTCGATTTCGTCACCACCGATAGAAACTCGTGGTGGGTGGCTTACATTGACCTCTCTTGAGCCTCTTCCTATCATGTACTTCGTCTTCGACGTATTGATGACTATTCCAATCCGTTTAGCTTCGCTTTTCAGTCTGATGTAGGCTTCCTCCATCCTCTCAAAGTTACGTGCCATGATATCAATGTCGTCGGCGAAACCAAATAACTGGACGGACTTCGTGAAAATCGTACCACTCGTGTCAATCCCTGCCCTTCGTATTACTCCCTCCAAAGCGATGTTGAATAGCAGACACGAAAGACCATCACCTTGCCGTAACCCTCTGCGCGTTTCGAAGGGACTCGAGAATGCCCTGAAACTCGAACTACGCACATCACCCGATCCATCATCGCCTTGATCAACCGTATCAGTTTATCCGGAAATCCGTTTTCGTGCATTAGCTGCCATAGCTGGTCCCGATCGATTGTATCATATGCGGCTTTGAAGTCGATAAATAGATGATGTGTGGGCACGTTGTATTCGCGGCATTTCTGCAATACCTGACGTATGGCGAACACCTGGCCTGTGGTTCACCCATAAATCCCGCCTGGTACTGCCCCACGAACTCTCTCTTGCCATTAGTGTTAGTCGACGGCATAAAATTTGGGAGAGTACCTTGTAGGCGGCGTTCAGCAATGTGATTGCGCGGTAGTTGCTGCAAGCTTATCGCCCTTTTGTAGATGGGACACACGACACCTTCCATCCACTCCTGCGGCAGAACCTCATCCTCCCAAACTTTGGTAACCACCCAGTACAGCGCTCTAGCCAGTGCTTCACAACCGTGTTTAAACAGCTCTCCTGGTAGTTGGTCAACTCCAGCGGCTTTGTTGTTTCCAGCCTGCCGATCTCCTCCTGGGTTTCCTGGAGATTCGGAGCTGGGAGTCGCGTGTCCTGCGCGCGTGCTCCTAGGTTCATTACCATACCGCCCCGTTGTCTGTCATATCACCATTCAGGTGCTCTTCGTAGTGCTGCCACCACCTTTGGATCACCTCACGCTCGTTTGTAAGAAGGTTCCCGTTTTGTGCCTAGTGCAACGGTTACGGTGCTTCCAATGGCGGATCGAATATCTCTCCAGCCATCTTCAAGAGACGCTGCGCCTAGCTGCTCTTCCATTGGTAGTGCCCCTTCCTGTTGCTGCACGTAGTCTTAGGCTAGTCTACCGTCTTGGAGCCGCCCAATGTTTAGCCGCGGCGGACGACTCCGATGCATGTTGTACACCGTCGAGAGTTTTGAGCGCAGACATACTGCAACAAGGTAGCGGTCGGATTTAATATTCGCACTGCGGTAAGTGCGTACGTTCGTGATGTCGGAGCAGAATTTACCGTCGATTAGAACGTGGTCGATTTGGTTTTTCGTTTCTTGGTTAAATGATTTCCATGTGGTCTTGTGGATATGCTTGCGGGGGAAGAAAGTCCTTCGGAATACCATTCCGCGGGAGGCTGCGAAGTTTATGCAACGATGGCCGTTGTCGTTCGATACGGTATGCAGACTATCCTGTTCGATGACCGGACTATACATTTCCTCCCTGTCCCTGAGCGTTCATGTCGCTGATGACGATTTTGACATCCTGCAGTGGGCATCCATCGTATGTCTGCTCCAGCTGCGCATAGAACGCTTCTTTCTCGTCGTCGGATCTCCCTTCGTGTGGGCAGTGCACGTTGATGATGCTATAGTTGAAGAAACGGCCTTTTATCCTCAGCTTGCACATCCTTGCGTTGATTGGCTGCCACCCAATCACGCGTTGGCGCATCTTTCCCAGCACTATGAAGCCGGTTCCCAGCTCGTTGGTGGTGCCACAGCTTTGGTAGAAGGTAGCCGCTCGATGCCCGCTTTTCCACACTTTCTGTCCTGTCCAGCAGATTTCCTGCAGCGCTACGACGTCGAAGTTGCGGGGATGTAATTCATCGTAGATTATCCTGTCGCAACCTGCGAAGCCTAGCGACTTGCAGTTCCACGTTCCAAGCTTCCAATCGTGATCCTTTATTCGTCGCCTAGGTCGTTGCCGATTGTATCGAGTCGTATTATCTTCTATGTCGTTCGTAATAGTTGTTTTGAAGGCGGCTTATTGAGCCTGCGCAATCCTCCTGTCTCGCCGGAGGCCGCCGTGACAGGGCTGTTTAGGGTCCCACCTAACACCAGGACTTGGGCTTGTGCGCTTTGAGCGGCACACGGTCGCTTTGGCGGAGCCTACTTGCGGATACATGCAGCTTTTTATAGAGGTTTAACAGGGCCCACTGTCAAACCCCACCACATCCTAGGCAGGCGCCACAACTCGCAGATGGCCTGAGGAGGGATCATAAAGCCCTTGGACATGGTCCCTGCTGCCCGTGCAATAATATAATAATCTCTGCATGTTTGAATTCTGTCCATGTTTTAGGGTTACTGGAAGCCTAATCACTTCCAGAGGCAAAACATTAAGGATATGTAGAATTTTTCACAAAGAATCAAGTACGAATCAAGAATAAATACGCAGAACTCCTGAAAGGTTTTCATAATTCACATCTTTCCAAACATTGATTATAAACATTCTGGTGCCTTCATCCACCATTGGGAACTCTCATGGACCCTCTGGAGTCGCAATAGACCTCCAAGACTACTGACACGACTTTTGAACTCTTCCAAACCATCGTGGGAGATTCTAGAAATCCTTCTAAATCGTTAAAAAAAATCCTACGGGTTGGGTATTTTCGTGGACATCGAGAAACCTCCATTGGCTCAAAACAATACTTACGGAGTAAGAATTTTTATTCATTCTCTGTGGAGTTAATGGACTTCTATAAATAGTCACGGACGTTGCAATCTTCCAGATAATCAGGAATTCAATCCCTCCAAGCTCACATAAACCCATGCAGCACTTACAGTAAGCCCAGAAAAATATTCTAATCATGCAATACTTGAAATATTTTGATCTGAATACTATCAATTCGTTTAATGTTTGCCGATTGTGGCCTTTGGCAATGGCCCCATAGAAAAATATAAAAAATAGTCATTTTTGTGAAGAAGTGGCATAGCTAGGCTCATATGCTAAGGGGAGCTATCCCCACTCCTCCCCCTCCGTATATTTGATCGATTTTTAGTTTTTTGCCAAAAGTGAATCGATAGTCTTAGAATTCCAACATTGTTTTATTTATAAAAAGTTCAACTACTATCAACTATATGTCAGACAAGTATAACACCAACACGCAATGAAATTTTGAAAGGAACATCTATTGGGGTTTTTTAAAGAACTCGTGGTAACATGTTTGAAGATTCATTGGCATATTTTTTGTATGAATCCTTTCACCAAGTCATTTCAATTTAAATTTGAGTAAACACCATACAATCTACCAAGTTTTAGGAGCAAAGCTTTGGGAAAAAATACTAAACATCCATCAAGGAGCTCCAGGATTAAACTGTCGAGCGAGCTCTTGGAAATCCTTTGGGATTTTTTTATATTTCAGGAGAATTCTGAAGTAATTTAGAAAATTTTCTGTAGGGAATAATTATCTTCACAAAAAATACTAAAGCATTTTCACTAAAGTAATTTCTAGAAAAAAATCTCAAAGATCAACCAGAATATTTCCTGATACAATTGTAAAATAAGCATCAAAAGTAGCGATTATTATTATTGACAACAACATTTTCCTCCACTTGCGTACGAGTATGGTTATGGAGTTTCGAGAAAACATTTCGGAGGAGGATCGGCCAATGACTTTATAAGCCCATCATCAAATGGAAGTTCACGAAATGTTTTTGAAACCTACAGAATCTTGTTTGGAGATGATGCCGATGCTGTGGAGTATTGTCAAAGGTCCACAAAGATAGTATTCGGCTCCATTATTCCAACTTATTCGAGTCAGGTACGAGTCAGTGGAAACAAATTACTTAGTCGACTCGACTTAGTCGAGTCAAGTACGAGACACTGGAGACGACCTTACTGTTGCGGTCGAAATACGTATCTGTCAAAGGTACAATAAATCAGTGGAATTGAATGGAATTGTTCAAACTCGTCTTATGACCAGTATTTGAACGAACTTTCAGAACTTCTTTTGTTTAATGGGAACATGACTTGAACGCTACTGAGGAAACTGCAAAAAATCAAAACGACCTCTACACAATACCACTCAAACTAAATAATCTAAAATTTTAAAGGGGACTTTTTATAAAAAAAAAACTTTTTGGATCAGGCTTCAACAGTGACCATTTGAACAACGTGGCTTTGACACCTGTATTATTGCTTAGTCAGTGAAACAAACTCGAATACCATGGTATGTATATAGCTTTACAGCTTGATAGTGAAAGTCATTGTCGACTGTAACTTCCTCGGAGTATTGTTTATCGGCTATGCAGTCTGATGACCAGTTAAAACGCTAGATTAATTTTGCTCCGAAGTTTTGGTACCACTATTGGTCTTTTTCAATGGATTAAAATAATTCAGCGTGTCCTTAGTTTAACATTTTGCTCGAATTAAAAAAATCACTATACATTTTCAATATTGGGTTTTGTGATTTTTTCCTGACCTCAATCAAAATTCTGACTTTCCCTGACATTCCAGATCCAAATTGAAATTCCCTGACTTTCCAGGTTTTTCCAGGTAGTCGACACCCTGTAATAACGATCAATACTTACGGAATATACTCGGGAATATCTTTCTTGGTGATAAATTCAAAGTAAACACATTAAACTGATTTCTTTTTCTGCAAAAAGACTAATGGCGGTCGACAGAATATACTTTGACATTTCCGTTCTCGTTTGACAATTTGCTGGTTTTCAGCAAACACTGGATTGCTGTTAGGTATTCAGTAATTATTTTTACTGGTTTTCAGCATTTTAGGGAAAAGATTGCTGGCTATCAATGAGCTGTCATATAGATTACTGATTTACAGTAAAAATATGAATGCTGGTTCGCGTTACCAAGGGGCTTCACATGAATTACCTTCTCTAATGACCATTTCTTTCCCGTGGCGCTCACGGAAATGCAGAGCATTCCTCGGTCTTTTATAAAAATGAGTGTGAAACTAATTATTTGACCTCGAAAAAATGAAATCAGAATTGCGTTCATAATGTGAAACCAATTTATTAAAAATTTCGCGGAAAAAATAAAATTTCGTTTCGTTTCGAAAAATTTCGAATTAAATAAACCTTGATTTCGTATCGTTTCGAAAGTTAATCTATATTTCGTTTCGTTTCGATTCGAATCAACATAAACATTTTAAATTTCGTTTCGTTTCGTTTCGTTAGGAAAAAGCGTGTTATCACATACCCTTACTCACTCGCTTCCTTTTATTCACTCACTCACTCTTACTGACTCACTCATTTGTACTTACTGGCTCACTCTTCCTCACTCAGAACAAGAGGAAACCGAAGACGTCAAGGGCCGAAAAGAAGGCCCAGGCGAATGAGGGTAGCAAGAAGTCTAGGGTAGGCGCCGATCGCTCCAGGGGCGATGCCCTAGTCATCAAAACGGACGAGGCTAAGTACTCGGACGTCTTGAAGGCGATGAGGAGTGACGTCAAGCTCGGTGAACTCGGCGCCGACGTACGTCGAATAAGACGTACTCGGATGGGCAAGATGATCCTCGAGCTAAAGCGGGGCGTCTCGCAAAAGGGCGCCGCCTACAAGAAGTTGGCGGAGGAAGTCCTAGGCGAGACGGTCAATGTGAGGTCACTCACGACGGGGGAGAATCTAAGGGTTAAAGACCTGGACGAGATCACCGAAGTCGAAGAGCTCGTCACAGCACTGCGGCGACAGTGCGAAGTGGAGGCGTCCACCGCAGCCGTTCGGCTACGGAAAGGTCCGGCAGGGACACAGGTAGCATTGGTTCGGCTACCTGCAGCGGACGCCTCCAAGGTAGTCAAGTTAGGGAGCGTCAAGGTGGGGTGGTCGGTATGCCCTGTGGGCATATATGAGCAACCAGAAGTTTGCTTCAAGTGCCTGGAACCGGGGCACAAGCAATGGGACTGCAAAGACCCTGACAGAAGCAAGCTCTGTCGACGCTGCGGATTGGAGGGACATAATGCACAATGTTGCACGAACCCTCCCAACTGTTTGATCTGTTCCAGCAAAGCTGCGAACAGCAAAAAAATGCTGCAAAATCACAGTGCAGGTAACGCAGCTAAACCTGAACCACTGTGATGCAGCCCAGCAACTGCTGTGTCAGACAGTTGCTGAATGGGGGACGGATATCGCCATCATAGCAGATCCTTACCGGGTACCCGCCAGGAACGGTAATTGGGTCACCGATGGGTCTAAAATGGCGGCGATATGGAAATACCCAGTCCAAGAGTTGGTGTCTTCGACACACGAGGGCTTCGTCATTGCCAAAGTCAACGGGGTCTTCTTCTGCAGCTGCTATGCGCCTCCTCGATGGTCGATCGAGCAGTTCGGTCGTATGCTAGATTGTTTGACGGCTAACTTGATGGGGCGTAGGCCGGTGGTGATAGCGGGGACTTCAATGCTTGGGCCGTGGAATGGGGAAGCCGATCCACAAATCATCGGGGGCAGATCCTGCTGGAATCACTGGCCATGTTGGATGTGGACTGGGCTAATGTCGGTACCAAAAGTACCTACAGCTGGAACGGTGCCCAGTCGATTATCGACGTTACGGTCTGGAGCCCTGGCCAAACGAGTAGTTCGAACTGGAGGGTAGATGATGGCTACACTCACAACGACCACCTGGCGGTTCGCTACAGTATCGACTATACGACCAGCATTCAGCGGACGGAAGAAGGGCGAGGCCTAGTCCTCGTATGTGGAAGACATCATACTTCGACGACGAGGTGTTTAAAAAGCGCTCCGCCACGATCACAATACTCTCGGTCTGAGCGGCGAGTAGCTGGTAACAGTACTCTCGCGTGCATGCGATGCTACCATGCCTAGGAAAGTCCACCCTAGGAATGGGAGACCACCGGCTTACTGGTGGACTCAAGCAATTGCGAACCTGCGCCGCGCCTGCCTACGGGCAAGGAGGCGGATGCAGCGAGCACGCACAGAAGAGGAGCGTGTTGAACGACGGGTGGCGTTCGTGGCTGCTAGAGCCGCTCTGAAGACTGAGATTAGATCAAGCAAAAAAGTCTGCTTCAAGGGCCTGTGTCAAAGTGCCAACGCGAATCCATGGGGTGACGCCTTTAGGGTCGTAATGGCCAAGACACGTGGGGCGATGGCCCCTACAGAGCGGTCTCCAAAGATGGTGGAGAGGATTATCGCGGGGCTCCTCCCACGTCACGACCCAAGTCCCTGGCCTCCTTTTGTGGAGCTGCCACGGGCCAGGGTGGCCGACGAGGGAAGAGTAACGGTGGCGGAACTTGCGGGGATTGCACAGTCCCTTAGTGTAGGTAAGGCGCCAGGACCGGATGGTATTCCGAACCTGGCCATCAAAGCGGCCATTGCCGAGGCTCCCGAGATGTTCAGACCTGTTATGCAGAGATGCCTGGACGAGGGAGTCTTCCCTGAAGCATGGAAAAGGCAGAGCTTGGTCCTATTGCCAAAAGCGGGAAAACCACCGGGGGATCCGTCGGCATATAGACCAATATGCCTGCTTGACACGGCGGGGAAGGTGCTCGAGAAGATCATCCTCAACAGGTTGTTGATACGCACGGAGGGTGCGGATGGTCTATCGAGTAACCAGTTTGGCTTCCGAAAAGGTAAGTCGACCGTAGACGCTATCTTGTCGGTTACCAAATCCGCGGAGATAGCTATCCAGCGTAAGAGGAGGGGAGTTCGTTATTGTGCAGTAGTGACTCTCGACGTGAGGAATGCATTCAATAGCGCCATTAGCGGGCAGCTATTGCAGATGCGTTCCGGCGTCTTGGAATTCCTGAGTACCTGTACAAGATTCTCGGAAGCTATTTCCAGAATCGAGTACTGGTATACGACACGAAGGCGGGTCGGAAGTGCGTTGACATAACCTCAGGGGTTCCGCAAGGTTCCGTACTGGGTCCGGTGTTATGGAACGTCATGTACGACGGTGTCTTGAGGTTGAAGTTCCCGGTGGGCGTGGCAATCGTCGGCTTTGCTGACGATATTACGCTGGAGGTCTACGGCGAATCGATCGAAGAGGTGGAATTGACTGCAGCCCACTCGATCGCAATTGTGGAGGAGTAGATGAGTTCCAGGAAGTTAGAACTGGCTCACCACAAGACTGAGGTGGTTGTTGTTAACAACCGAAAGTCGGAGCAACAAGCGGTGATAAGGGCAGGCAACTGCACGGTCACCTCTGAACGCTCCATCAAACTCTTGGGGGTAATGATCGACGATAAGCTCACCTTTGGTAGCCACGTCAATTACGCCTGCAAGCGTGCCTCCACAGCTGTAGCGGCATTGTCCCGGATGATGTCCAATAGCTCTGCGGTTTATGCCAGCAAGCGCAAGCTTCTGGCTAGCGTTGCTCTGTCCATACTGAGGTATGGGGGCCAGCAGGGCACGGCCCTGCGTATTAACTGCTACAGAACGAAGTTAGAAAGTACGTATAGGCTCATGTGCCTAAGAGTTGCGAGCGCGTACCGTACCGTGTCGCACGATGTACTTTGCGTCATCACCGGTATGATGCCTATCGACATAGTTATCGGTGAAGACATAGAGTGCTTCGAAATGCGCGGCACGAGAGGCATCCGTAGGACTGTCAGGTTGGCCTCAATGGTCAAATGGCAGCGTGCATGGGACAGTTCCATTAAGGGTAGGTTGATACCGGAGATAGGTACGTGGGTCAAGAGGCGCCATGGGGAAATCACTTTCCACCTGACCCAGGTCCTTACAGGCCATGGTTGCTTCAGACAGTACCTACACCGGTTCGGACACTCGGCCTCGCCCGAGTGTCCGGTGTGCGCAGGTTTAGAGGAAACGGCGGAACACGTGTTGTTCGTGTGCCCGCGTTTTCGCACAATGCGTGACCACATGCTTGCCACATGTGGCCTGGACACTACCCCGGACAACCTAGTCCGGAGGATGTGTAAAGATGAAGTTGGCTGGAACGCCGTTTTATCGGCTATCGTCCAAATCGTCTCGGAGCTACACAGAAGGTGGCGCGTGGACTCGAGGAATGGCTAGTTCAGGCGCAAATAAGAGGTGGTCCAAGGGTTCGGAGTCGGCTTCATGGGTCATACCGGTGCCCTGTGGTCGAACTCGATCCTTTTATCGAACAAGTGGCCGCGTGAAGAACAACATGGTATCGTCGCTTTCGCGGCGTCGGTCAACCGGGCGGGTTCCGAGCCCGAGGACGGAAAGGGGTCCTCGTCAAGGCTAGGGCAGGCGTAGGCACCGCGTCGGCAAGGTCAGAAAGGTCAATTTGGGGTGCACGCGGCATCATCACTCTTGATACCAGTCGTGCAGAGGGAAGCAGGCGCGAAGTCGACCCTGCCCACCTTCCGAGGACATAGGGCGTGGTAAGGCCACCTGGAAAGCCGGCAATGCGCTGGCACGACACCATGGTGTTCTTCTAAAAAAGCGAGTCACGATGTTCGATGCTGCAAGGACACGCAGCTAACCTCGAGGGTGCGTTATGCACTGGCCCCCCTTTGAAGCATTACTTTCTGGTTGTACCGAAGGGACGATGGGCTTGGCGGCAATGGAAACGGTTTAGCTGGTCGGGGATGCAGTCCTGCCTCCCTCATTGGAGGTGGCCCCTAACCCAGCACTTCCTGGTCAACCCAGGATGTCTGTTGAGCAGATTCCCCCTCCATTGTTTAGGAAGAAAAAAAAAAAAAAAACTCTTCCTCACTCACTCATTCTTACTCACTCACTCTTCCTCACTTACTCACTTTTACTCACTCACTCGTACTCACTTACTCTTACTCACTCACTCTTACTCACTCACTCATTTTTACTCATTCACTTTTTTCTTTCATTGGTGTGTTGTATAAACTTGAAATAATGACTAATTCGGGGTAGTGTCCCATTAGGGGTAGTAGCGTTTGGGGTAATGGCATTATGGGTAATGGAATTATGGTTAGTGTCGTAGAGTCGTGTTTTATATCTGGCTTTTCCACTTTTGACCTGGCAGAAGACAAGGGAGGATATGATTCCATCTTTCAATTAGGGTATTTCACTTTCGCTTTAAGGCACGAAAAGGTATGATTCCTTTTTCCAATTGATGCATTTGTCTAGTAGAAAACAAAAGAAGATATAGTTGCTTTCTTCAATTCATGCATTTGCTCGATTTTAGGTAACTGAAGCCATGATCCCTTCTTTCAACAGGCTCATTTTCCCGGCAGAAGGCAAGAGAGGATATGATTCCTTCTTTTAATTCAGGCATTTGCTTAGTATAAGGAAAGGGAAGATATGATCCCTTCTTTTGAAGAGTGCATTTGCCCGACTGATGGTAAGGTAGGTATGAAGCATATGGTGCCGATGGTGAATAAGATCGACAAATAGAAGTAATATCTTGTATGAGCGAATGAGAATACTTTTCAAAAAATATTTCCAAGAACGCATGAGCCAATAAGATTTCTTTGACTAATAAAATCTGGGTCTAAAGTAGCCTTGCGAGCAGAGGCGTATGATTGCCAATCCGGAGATGGCGAGCTTGATTATCGGGCCTGTCTGGGAAGATTTCGTTTTGAATACTTTTTCGACATCCTGGACATAGTGTATCTGTTGTACTTGTTACACGAGATACATATCCATGCAATGGTGGGCATAGAAACACTTTCAATGAATAACTGAGGAAATGCTTATAGAAAACTATGTTGAAAAGGAGGGGAAGTTCCAGTTGAAATGAAGAGCCATTGAATAAGAAAAAAAAAACTCTAATAAAACAAAGAAATTCAAAATTGGGAGGTTTTCCTTACATGGAAAATAAGACTAACCACCAATGTCAAATTAATTCAAAGAAGATTCATATTGCTAGTAGGTGTGTCAACATTTGAAATATTTCTGCTTTCACAAGAACCATTTATTATTATTCTTTTGCCGCGTCGTACAATAATGCGTCTAATGTTTTATAGTAGAATCAACGAAGCTGAATGGCCGAATGTTATTTATCAATCACAAAGCTTTAATAACAAATTATGCGAAATGACCATTATGCCAAACGGCTGTATGCCAAACGGGGTACAATCGGTTTTTATACGGAATTTTGGAACTAAGAGAAATACTTGGAAAAGAGAAATACTTAAAAGAGAGGTCCTTCGTAGTCTGGTGGTGGTTAAAGCACCAGTCTAGCGTACTGTAGGGTCATGGGTTCGAGTCCCATCGAAGGGAAAGTGGTTACCTCCAATACATTTTCCAAATCAATATCTTCCACATAATATACATATTAGGGTGGTTCAGAAAATCGATTTTGCTCCACAGCGCTCATCTGCTTCTTTATAATGTTCTGAGTGTCCCATGAAAATGTGAGCTCATTTGGATTAACACTGATTTAGCACAAGCCGTTTCAAGTTTACATGCAAATTAGTATGGGGAAATTTATTTTTTCATTATTCTGATAATGACGCTTCCCTATTAAGCGCAGATTAAAAGAAAACCTACATAGCTAAAAGGAATACTCAAGAGCTTTCACTCAACGAAAACTGCATGTTTATTAATCGCCCCAATAATTAGTAATTGATTTTAATACAGGTTGCGAATCTTTAGTCATGATCGTTAAACTTCTTTGAAGGCATCACTGAAACGTGCAGTGCAACATAGTAGCCTGAATTTGTGTGTGCTATCTTTCGCGCCACGAGCAGCAATGTTGCCTGTTGAGGAGTTACGCAATTAGCTCCAGAAAATCACGGTATGGATTAAATTCGATTACTAATTATTGGAACAATTAATTAAGATGCGGTTTTTACTGAGTGAAAGCTCTTGAGTATTCCTTTTAGCTATATAGGTTTTCTTTTAACTTGCGCTTAATGAGGATGCGTCATTATCAGTATAATGAAAAAATAAATTTTCCCATACTAATTTGCATGTAAACTTGAAACGGCTTGTGCTAAATCAGTTTTAATCCAAATGAGCTCAAATTTTCAGAGGACACTCAGAACATTATAAAGAATCAGATGAGCGCTGTGGAGCAAAACTGATTTTTTGAACCACCATAATACATATTCACATATGAGTTTTCACAACATTGTAACTTAAAAGAATGTTAGAATGAATTTCTGTAGAGATTCTCGATAGAATTCTTTTAGGAATTTTGTATTGTCTAAAGAGTTTCTGGATGAGTTGCTAAACAGATTTCCAGAGGAATGTCCGAAGAAATGAAAAACCCTGAAGAAATTCTTGATGGAAATTTCGAAAGAATTGCAAGAATTTCTTCCGAGACTATAGGTTTTTTGCCGAGCTATATAAATAAAAACTAAGTGTGCATGGGGATGGTTTTATCGAGGTCAACTTCCTTTTAATCGTAGATAACTAGTAGTAAATGCTCATAATGTTGCAATCGTGTTTATTCATCATTTTGCAATACTGGAAATGAAAACTGAATGTTTAAAGCTCTAAAATTCGGTTACATATATTCCGGGAACCTGGTTCCCCCAGGAAAGTGGTAACTATTTTAATGGTTCTGGAACCCACAAACCGGGATCTCAGCAATTTGCTGAGCCTTTGCCAAAATTCGCACAGCCAAGCCCCAGAAACGTGGTTTTGATGAGATTTCTGTCAAAGTAGCTGAAAAACAGCAAATAAACGTCATTTTTGCCGGGATATCAGTTTCTATTTAACTGGCTGCAAGGCTGTGCGGATTCTTGCCTGTCTGCAGAAATAAAAACTGAGTGTGCCTTGCGACACATCATACTTCTGGATTTTATAACACAAATATAATAGAAGACTTTTGCAGAGCATCTGAACACTTCGGCCATGAATGACCACTTTTTGAATAATTCTGGACCCCGGTTTGCGACACATCAAACTTCAATACAAATATAATGAAAGACCTTTGCATAGCTTTGTTTAATTACGAAGAAATTTCAAAAGGAATTTTCGAAGAAATTTCCATGGATTTTTCTGGATTATTTCGTTAAGGAACTTCCGAAGGAATAATTAATTGCAAATTATTCGGCGAATCGGCCGTACGAAAATCTTTTTTTTTTTGTTAAATATCTTGGCTGTTTGCGAAAAAGAATCCACGTGTCTTGGAGAGACTCGAACCATCCACCTCCTACTCTCAAGATAGGCGTGATAACTCCTACACAACAAGACACGTTAGCGGAAAAGCCATTAGAATGCGAGTACCAACCTCCACAAACGAATTACAAAAAATAATGCGCTTTATAAAAAGAACTATTGCAGAAAGTAATGTTTTTGGTAACAGACAAATTGTAAATCCATTTGCCGGTACCAAATCGAGAACAACCGAACAATACCACTAAGTTGTATCCACTAGCAAAGGAAAACAAAATACAATCACCGCAGAAAAGTTCTTCTGAACTACATTTTCGTGATTATCGATCACGACGAGGACGGCGATCACCAAAGCAATCGAGTTGACTTCGAGCAGAAGACAAAAAGGAAATCTCTTTTTCTTTCTGCCCCGGAATGGTGGCACTTGTAGTAACCCTTCGACAACGACAACAGCAAACAGTTACACAAAAAGCATCCAATTCTTCAAATAAAATATCCGCGAAAAACTGGTGCACCGTTGACTACGCTCAGAACAAACCCAGCTCGACCGATATAAACGATGATGTAATAAATAATAAATGTAACAAAATGTTTTATTCTCGCTTTGTCAGGTCACCGCAGCCAAGTTGGCTTCAGAGGATCGCGCGTCGTCGTCATGGGTAATCGCGCGCGCAGTAGGCTTTGGCTCGAAATTGAGGAGGCAAAACCAGCCGTGTTATTATAGTTTATGGGATGTTTTAGTTGTTTTCGGTGAATATACGGACTGTTCTGCAGGATTCCCTGTTCTGACGACGGCACTTACATTCGATTGTTCGATATTTTTTGTTGTTGCGCTCTGCTCGCTTCTCCCGCTCGATTTTTTTTGTATAACATAGTTTTGCTGGAAAGAATACTTTTGTTATCAGTAAAAGATTAATGACGTTGCAGTTTCACGATGCATGATTCATTAGGTGAGAATTTTGTTTTTTTCAAGAGTCATAGCTACATCTCTGTACTTCGTAATGACCCATAAATAATGATCAAAAAACGTTCAGAACCGTTTTCAACACCGAAAAAGAGCCATCACCCGTAGGTGATTCAATCCGCGATTTTGATTCTTTGTGTGTGCGCTTCGGGAAAAGAAAGAAACCGCTCGCCTGCTAGGATTGCGAATTGCGGCCAGCTGAGAGTTGACTTTTTTCCCATATCTCGCCCGGGAAGAGGAGGCAGATTCGGCATTCGGAGTGTTTCCTCAGCCTCCGCCTGGCAAAGAAGTCACGAACACACGTCGTCGGTCGGTCGGTCGGTCGGCCTCAATGCACAACTCTCACGGGGGCTACCTTTGAACCTGGAATTGTCCCGTTGACTGAATGGGTCTTTTTATTTATATTCCTGAGCGTACCCAATTGTTGCTGGAATTGTCGTCTCCGTTCCTTGACTCCTTGATCGCAACAAAAGAACAAGCGCAAGTGTTTTTCCTCCTGCCGGTGCATCTTCCTTTTGCCTGTAGGAAGACTTCCCCGGAAGGCAGCGTGCAACGGCGCAAGATCATGAATATTCATGAAGTGACGCGCGCGCGGAGGTGTTTAGAAGAAGCGCCGCCGATTGGTACCGATTTGCATTTAAATGCGCTTCGCGACAAGACCTACTTGGATTTTTTTGTCAAGTGACATTTCCGCGTTGGCTATGGTTGGACCGTTGTTCGTTGCTTTGTCTGCTTGACGAGTATCTCGTTAGCTTTGTTAAAGCTTTTTTTAATAGCAGACCAAATCAATTTAGACTTCAAGACCAAACCAAGAACTTCGAAGCTTGTTGCTAGACATGGTCATGCAATAGTTTAAAATAGGTACAGCTACTGGTCAAATTTTCATCAGAATGATTCTGAATATGCGGCTCAGGCCTACTGTATTCGTGCCAGCCATAAAATATACAAACAGGTAACCCCCTTTTCGGTCCAGGTCCAGTCCAGGCGAGCCCTCTGTCGGCCTGAGCTCAAGCTGAAAAAAAAAGTAGAAGGTTGTATCCGAGACACGACCGCCAATTGGACGTAGGATTACGTAAGTGTAGAAGATTTTATTTTGAAACTCTAAATATGTTTCTTGGTGCTGATTTTTTGAAGATGGGGCTGTATATTCAATCTGGGTTGGAATATCCTCGACATGTCGCATATCCTGGAAATAAATGGGCGAAAACCCGATTGTTACTATAAACTTATTTCGGTTTATAACTATAAGCAGAGTATTAAAGAAACAGAAGATCGGTAAACAACAGCCTCAACAACATCTTCCTCCATGAATATTTGGTGGCCCTGAAAAGGGCCGTTTGTTTATGTTGGCTTGAAGCCTTTTGAAGTGATGTACGCCGTGGTCCCGATGAATGTTAAAGGATGCATCAATCCTCTGTTGGGCTGAATCTGTAGAAAACAAAGAAAAGAACAAAACGGAAAGAATGTTTCATATTAAATACATTATGATCTAAATATAAATTTAATTACCAAATACTCAAGTTTCATTTTCAGGATCAATTATCTATTTTTGCTACGGACTGTCCGGCTGATGTCAATGATTGGTCATTCTGGTTGAAATCGAACGTTTTGGCAGATGAACTAGCGGACCAACGACGATCAGTGACGTTAATTCACTTCACTGGGATGGCATCGGTTCTAGAATAAAATAACATAACTGATGAAGAGAACTATGTTTAATTCTAAATCATTAGTTTTACCTCGGGACACCGCAAGAATCGACAAAATAGGCCGGTGGTAGGAGAAGTACGTGCAGTAACTCCTGCATTCCACACTTACGTTCCGGGTGAACGTTAGATCGAGACATGTGCCACCCAGAGTAGTCGCTATAGTTGGATCCGAAGCACAATCCAGATAGAGAAACTGCTTCATGAACCAGATGAAATCTCTGTTCTCCTCTTTCGTCACATCAATATTAAAGTCTCCCGACACTACCACGGGCATGGCAACATGGGTGTACTTTATGAGGTTGCGCACTAAGAAATATTTCTTTTGCTTCAGGGTGGTACCTAGTAAATATTCAAAATTTAATGCAACACACTTAAATACAAACACAACTACTATTTGATTATACCTGGTGAAATATATACCGCAAACAGTAACGTGCGGGTTTCCATGATTGAAACCTCTGCAGCACAGCAGTCCCCATATTCGTCTGCTACACTCAATGCTGGGTCATAGCTTTCATTGAGCTTCGTAATGGCGTGAGAAACGGCCATAGTCGACGAACCAGCACGTTCAAATATTGCCACTCCTCCCGCTCTTGTTCCGTCACGCTTCTCTTGACAAACACAAAGGTATCCATTGATGTTTGTGGTTGTGCCGTTGTCAAGCCAAGTTTCGCTCATTGCAAGCAAATCAACGGCGGTAAGCACCCGATCTGTTGCAATGTCCGACGAGTGTGCATTCAAACTTTGTACATTGATGCTCATCAACGTACAAGCCAACCTGTTTGCGGTTATAGCTTCCATGATATCGTCTGTAATGGTGCGCATACGATGGTTACTCAAACGTTCAAGTTCCGTCCGAAGGTCGTTCATGGTCATAGAACCCTTTCCGTGGTGGAACCGGCCTGAGTTCCTGGCATTCGTCAGATACAATCCGTCGATTGATGTTACCCTGGAAAGACCAACGTAAACTAGCTGCTGTTCCTGACCCTTATCGTAATTATATACGACTTCCGAGAATGTGCCTCCCTGGGACTTATGGACTGTGAGGGCACACGCACTTACAACGGGAAACTGAACTCTTTTACACTTAACACCACCGTTAAGGGTTACGTTCGCCGATCATTTGACGATTGGAGTCCAGCCTGTTTGTAGCACCCCAGGTCTCGAATACACCAGCGGTCTGGCCTTCACTCTCAACATCTTCCCAATGGACTCATTTTCGAATGCCATCCAAAGCCTCGTGATTGCCTGTTGCTGCGAGTTTCCTTCGTTGTACTCAACATGCATGAGCTCTCCGATCGCTCCGTTCACGATGCCATCTTCGACATCCACGTTGGTGGTCAGCATATAAGGTGTACCAAGAACAAGACGCAACAGATACGGTAAGCCACCAGTCTCTACTACACTCATCTTATGCACCTTTGTGCGAGCACTGGCCAGCTGGGAATTGTCCTTATAACCAGAGTATAGGTCATCTGCAGTACATTCGACAGCCTCTCGATCCATCAACGCCACAGAGTTATACCGTTCGACATCAGCGTTCCGATGGAATAACCGGATCCCTCGAGGGACATGCTGCCGACACCACTCCTCCGTACGGAACCTGCTTTCAATAAGCTCGATTTCCTCAGACGACATCCGCTCACCGTTGCCAATTTTGTGAGAATGCCGGAGAACTGCTCGTTGGTTTGTCGCATAACTTGAACCAATGGGTAGAAGTCGAGAGATTGCCATAAAACGGCGCCATGCATGGAGTTTATGCTCGGTTTAAACACCGCCCGCGCATTGACCGGTGGCAATTGACGAAGATCGCCGCAAAATACGATCGGCATTCCACCGAATGGATCGTCGTAGTTCCCCGTGATTTCTTGAAGCCGGACATGTACTGTGTTGAGGACATCAGCACCCAGCATGCTTGTTTCGTCGATAATGATGAGCTTCACGTTGGCGAAGGCGTTCCGGTACAGTTGTAATGCCTCGAAACTCAGCTTTGAGCTTTGCCTACGCGACATGCAAATCCGGAATGCGGAATGCACTGTTGTTCCACCTATTGCAACCGCTGCTTTTCCAGTGGATGCGCATGCTACATAAGCGTTGTGCTGCTTATTATGAGCTTGGCTGTACCGGTTCACTGTCTCCATTAGAATGCGCAAAGTGAACGTTTTGCCACAGCCCGCCGGGCCAGTGAAGAATATTTGCACTGGTTTGCAGTTTTCTTCAGAGGAATGCAAGCTGTGGATTACTTGCACAATCAAATCCCGCTGCTCTGCATTCGTGGCACGCACCATTTCACAATATTCTTGCTTTGACAAGACATTTGATCGCTGTTTGACGACAGCTGCCAAGGGTCCTGCTGGCAAGTTGTGAATATCGTCATCATTCGGCTCCATGACGATCGTGCGGACGAACTCATCGCGCTTCTGGTCGGCAATCACCTGCTGCTCGTCGTCTTCGCTGCATATGCGGATGTATTCCTCCACAACCTGATCCAAGTTCATTTCGCAGTCATACTCCTTGTGCTTTGCCAAAATGGCGGCCTCGTTGTCTTCATACAACTTCAGGAACTTGTTCCGATCAAGTACATCGCAGACTTCATTCCTGAACGGTAGGAAGAGGAGAACCATCTCACGCTTATAGTCGACCATTTCCGCCATACTGTATGAGCACCAACGCAATACACGGGGAACTAAACGGAGTCTATATGAATGCTTCGTGGATCTTTCTTCCGAATAATATGCTGCGAAATCCGCCAAGCAGATATCATCCATTCCTCGGCGCAGTTCATACCGTTGGATGATGTTTAGCGTCCACACATCGGTGGAATTGTCGTCGAGATCCTCTTCGTCCATCTGTTTGTTCCGCTTCTTGGATTTTATTCGCTCTTGTGGCCACATTGTCGCAATAAACTCAACCTAAAACGAAATTGAATTCTAAATTGTGAAAACTATATCATTTTATGAATGGTACCTTGCGGCTGGCTTCTGACATCGGTTGCCGAAGCAAATACCAAGCAGCCTCCTGGGAAGACATTTCCACGGAATTTAACATTTTTATGCTGACCTTCTTCAACAATCCATTGTAGTCCTGGTCTGGATGCTCTTCCTGGAGCTTTATGAGGTCACGATGTAAACTACTTATGCCTCTGTTGGTCTTGTTTACGTATTCCACAACATAAGCAGCACATGAAAACTCCTCCAGCACAAACTGCAAATCCATATTGGATTTGAGCTTCTCAACGATCCAAGGATTGAATGGATTGGTCCAAAGCTGCTTCATGGAACGTTTCAGCAGAACTGTTGGTCGGCGAATGGAAGAGCGAATCACGTCCAAGTAGTAATCGTACGTGCAACTGCTATCAACAAGAAACGCGTCAAGGCTATCGTAGACCTTCGTTTCAAGAGCTTCCCACATTTCGCTGCCTTTCTGTTTAGCTGTTGAAGTCGGCCATCCCCGGCTGTAATGGGGATCAGAATTCTGGTTTGATCCATTGGCCAGTACGGAATATTAAACCGGCAACGTTTATCGTTTCGCTTGAAACACGTAAACGTGTGTTTATGAACCTAAAAGGGTTTGACATTGTGAGTGATTACTTGCTAGAAACTATGCGAAATTTAAACCCACCTGATTGCCATAGGTCTCAGGCAGATCTTCCGATCTGATGGAGCACAGAAAATCGATCAACTCAACAGTAGCGGGCATTCTTTCGGAAACATCCTCACGGGGATCGTTCGCCAGCCAGAGCAGAATATGTGCATGCGGGCTGCCACGATGCTGGAACTCGATCCTCTTAAAATAATCTACAACGTGGTATTTGCCGAACGGGCTCAACCTGGTCGATGACAGAAGGCGCAGAAAGATGTTTACCAACTTGTGAAAATATGCACAGCACGTGACAGGATCTTCGCTGACAAGTGTAGCACGCTGGAGTGCAGACAACTGTTGCACAATATCGTCCATTTCCGCAATGTTAGAGCCACCAGAAAGCTTCCGCAGAATGCTTAGTAGGTGAGGCCATCTAATTTCATTTGCACTCATCGTCAAAAACATCGTGGGTTTCCCCAGCTGCCGGATCATGGCGAAAACATCCCGTTTTCTTTGCTGCCAATATTGAACGGAGTTCGGAATAGATTTCAGAAAAGAGAGGTTACGCTCAATACAGCTTTCAAAAAATTCACGATTTTGCAACTGCGCCCTTGTTATGTTGGCCGTGCCCATGCATTTAAAGGTATTGTTCAATCCTTCCGATACCCGCAGCCGCATGATTTTCATGGCCATATACAAAATGTGCTCCGGTCTCGCGCCCCGCCGATCCCGACGTCGCACCTCGCTAGTAGCCATCATGAACGCTGTCACATGGACTTCACGGTTGAAGCATCTCGGATGACCAAGATAAATATCGGGGAAAGACAGCTCCTCAGCAAACTCATCGTAGATAATGGAAAGCGGTTTCTGATTTTGTGCCGGTGCAAGTTCCAGACACTTGTCTTCATTCCACATGAGCGTATGTTGTTGTCCAATCATCATTTCTACCTCGTTCATCTCGTCGACGACTTCAAGGTCTACTGCCCTACGTTCCTCCGAAATATCCGTCTGCTCTGTTTGTCCGATCGCAGCCAAGTTTTCTTCATTGAAAACAATTCCATTCCGCCTGTAGAGCGGTGTAGTAACCAGATAGTTCAGCCATGCTTTAACGGTACCTTTCTTCACGTAGCCGGACAAGTAACTTGATTTGTGTATGAAGTGTTTCTTGATGCAGTTCGCTCACCATCTGGGCCACGTCGACTGGAATGTTGATAATTTGGCCGATTATTGCCAAACTACCTGTTGCATGTTAATGAAAATAGGTTAGGAAAATCATATATTTATTTGATGTAATACATTTTTAAGTTAAAATAGCTTTTCCACAAACCTGCAGTATGCCGCAAACGACGAAACTGCATGAAATTGATCCTGGGAGACACCAGTCTTGTGGTGAGAGGGTCTAGCGGAGGCAAATTGGACGGAAACTTGGGATATGTAAAGCCATTCGATTGCGACAATGTAGGAATTGATCCGCGGTTCAGGCTTGTTCGACATGTAGCACACGCCAAAAATCCTTCCACCGTTTCGAAATAATTTGTCGCCAGTAACACGGCAGCATTTGAGTCGGAGATTGGTTTCAAATCATTCCTGAACCAGATTCTAGCACACACATCACAAGCGCAACCGAAATCGTTTTCCACGAAACGTTTCTGGAACTCCCGATCAGCCCGATCGAAATTGGGTTTGTCTTGTGTTAAAAGCGAAGAAATATGTTCGCCATCATCATCGACAGCAGACACGTTTTCTTCAAAGTCACCACGCTCATCATCGACATCTGCTCTTGCGGACTGCATCACAACATTTTCACCGGCGTCGGAATCTTCATGATCAGAGTTTACGACCGTATCAGCACGGATTAAGTTGAATTCTACTCGAAGAAATTGTAACACGGGAAGATTAATCCTTATTGACAGACAGATATACATAATTGACAGATGCATTCGCATTTAAAATGACTGTACCAAGTACAATAAGACATTTAAAAACATAAAAGATGAAATGAAAAATTATTGCCAAGCGTACTATAAACAACAATAGCATAGTAATATAAAATTCAAGTAGCATGTGTTTAGGATATATTTGTACAAAACACACTATCCAAAAGTTTAAGTAAATCTTAACTTTATGTCATAAAAATCTATTTGTTAAAATTTTGCGATTCGCTGGAATCTAATATGTTATTGTTCCAAATATTAAATTCAAAATTCAATTGAATCAAATAATAAACAAGTAAAAGACACCGTAGATTTAATACGACCCAATAATTCATTAAATAAAAATAATATTTGAGAAGCTCCAACTATTTAATTCAAATTTAATCCGAATCATACTCAAATTCAGAACAATTAAATAATATGTCCGAAAAATATATCGAAATTCAAACTCAAGACAAAATAGAAATTCGGTTCAAATCTTATCCATTAATACATGAATGCAAAATTCAAACACAATCGATTTGCAAATTTAATTCAACACCAAATCAAAGGACCAAATCTTACCGATTGTGTGATTTCAACTCTACTGGCAGGCTAATGTAACCTACCAAGTGAATGAATTCGGAACTATATTAACAAATTGAATATCTAAGAACTTTTGGGCTTTTGGGATTGGAATTATATTGTTCCATTTATCGTTTAGCGATTTATAAAACCCAACAAACAATTCAGGCTAAATAAGCTAATAAGTAAACATTTGCAGTATATATTTCGAAGTACTTGAAGAACTTCAGCCGTTAAAAGTACTTACCATGTTGTCAATGCTACATTTATTGAAAATATTATATAAATAATGTGTAATAACAATGTAATACATTCGACGACAAGCAAAGAGAAATAGAGGTATTCGTAATAGAAAATAGGTAATAGAAAATATTCGTTGATAATTTCACATTTATAGATAAATCTGCTATATAAAATGATAAAATGCAAAATTTCTATACTGTCATCATAGAATTTGAAGATTAGTTCACATTATTGATATGTATTTACACATTTGCTGCTAATAATAACTTCCTACCTCGAGTTGAGGGCCCTTCGCCAGCGTCCCAACCGGTAGCCGACGACGTACTACCCTTGGCCGCTTTCAACTTGGCCCGATAACTCCGTGCCCGTTCAGCGTCCGTCCTTGGAAGCTTTGAGGGTGCGTCCGATTGTTGATCCCTTTCACGCTTCCTGGAATTGCGTTTATACTTCGCTGCCAAGTATTGCGACATCGCACTGTATTCACTAGTATCGAATAAACTTCTTCTAAGCACAACTAATGTTTCTCACTTCACCGATGTGATACGAGACACTAATAATTGCATCACGTTAGCTATTGAAAAGTGATGTCTGTGCTAGAGAATGCATGCATATTGAATGCCAAGTTGAACCTGGTGAGAAAATGTTTATTTCAAGAATACCCTGTTTAGTAGGTGCTGGGATTAGAGATGATATTCGATTGAAAATTTACTCAAATGTTAGCAATTTTCATATTTATTTAAATACGGCGTTGTTCTGTTGCTCTCAAGCAATTATGAATTGCACTTTGCAGAAAATTCGTCTCAGCTCAAAATACTCCCATGTAATATGATAGTTATTATAAGAACCAATTTGTTTTCCACAATACGCCTATCCAATCACAAGCAGCAATAAAGCTTATGATTTGTACTTTGAAAAACATTTGTCTCGGCTCAATCTTCTCTCGTGTGAAATTATGATTCTGAAAAGAACCCATTTGTTTTCAGTAATGCACCTTCCCAATCACAAGCAGCAACAAAACCGAAGCAGAATCTAGAAAAATTTCATTTCATTGCTACCGACCCCAATGTCAGCCGCTCGATAAGTTACCGCTAAAACGCGACATACGCCATCATGCGAATCAATTTTCGCAGCATCCCTCCGAAGAGCGCTTGCGCTGCTGCCGACGCCAAGCGATTGTAATTTGCACTTTTAAGAAGAAAAGAAGAAGAAGAAGAAGAAGAGTCGCTGGTTATGTTCGAAAGCACTGGCATCGAACGAACGAAAGGCGGAGCAAACAAGCCGATGCCAAGCGATCATAATTTGCAATTTGATTTGTAAAAGAAGAAGAAGAAGAAGAAGGAGAAGAAGAGGCCCTTGTTATGTACGAATGCATTGGCATCGAACGAAAGAAAGGCGGAGCAAGCAAGCCGATGCCAATGATACGGCGCTCAAAGGGGCGGGGCCTCGAAGTCCATGCAAACGTATTCTGACCAGCCGAAGTCTGATTTTCTCGGAAAATCGGCAGGACAATTTATTACTCGGAAAATCGGCAGGACAATTACATCGCAGCGCCGACCAGAAATCACCGGCGGTGAAAAGGCTGAGAAGAAACATCATCAAGGGCGTCTCATCAGTAGTAATAAACTACTACTACTACTTCTCGGAAATTCGGCAGGACAATTACATCGCAGCGCCGACCAGAAATCACCGACGGTGAAAAGGCTGAGAAGAAGGGCGTCTCATCGAAGGCGTCGAGTATCTTCGTGCGTGTCGAGCTGGCCAAGCCCGCCGTTTCGGAGGGTTCCAAAGTCGTCACCAAGTAAGTCAGCTCTAATGAATGAACGAGGAAGTAGCTTCACTTAAAACGGCCCTTTTCAGGGCCACAGTCTCACTCAAAGAGGAGAGGAATTTTCGTACCGTGCACGCCGGAAATCAAAATTTTGTAATGAATTTCCACTACTGATGCACTGTCAGCCAATTAAGAATTTGCCGCTGGAACACGATAGAAGTCATCCATCCTAATACATTGTTTTGGAACGTCTCCATGCAAGGAGCGCATCGGCTGCTACAGCCAAAGAACTTTGCCCGTCACCAAGCGATTATGATTTGCATTTTTGCAGATTTTTGTCTCGGTTCAACCTTCTCCCGTGTAAAAAGATGATTTTGTTTCCAATGACGCGCCTTTCCAATAATAAACAGCAAGTACGCCGAAATCAGAATCTTGGGAAAATCTCATTTGACGCAACTCAATGATGTGAGACGTCATCATTGTTTAATTCCCGCACTTTTAATAGATAGCAGATTCCAACTTTCTACCGTCGCCAAGCGGTTATGATGTGCACTTTGAAGAAAATATTTTGGCTCTACCTCTCAATAGTACATTTGCCAAGAATTGATTTTGATCCACAATGCGCCTTTCTAATCAATCATAGCAAACAAACGATAGTCCGTATCTTGCGTAAAAATTTCACTTTTCTGCTAAATAGTCACTATTAAGAAAACATTTTCAGTGACGCCACTGGTATGCGGGGACCGTAATCGCTGCCATTTTGCAATCAACTCTATCTTCTAATAAAATTTTGGTCCTGAGAAGAACCGGTTTTCTTTCCAAAATGCGCCACTAACAATAACTAAACGATAGTCCGAAGATTGTTGCTTTTAGCGATGGCCTCTCGATGTTCCACTTTCTGCTGAGACTGCTCCTACGGGCGTCATCGTTGTGCCCGCTCTCCGAGAAAATTTAGTCGAACTGAGGATTGGAGTCGAGCCCGTAGGTTGCACGATTTTGATGTCTGTGCTTGCGATGCACATCGCGATTGGTTGGTTTACCGATTTTCAGTGCCTAGTAAAATTCAATTTTTCAATAGTTCAGCACTTTGAATGCATTTTTTCGATAGCTGAGCAAAATCTTAAAGAGTTCGTCGATCGATTAACACCAAAATCTTTAAAATCGGTTGAAAGACGGCTGAGTTATTAGCCCATACTTCCTGACCACTTTTCGTGACGGTCTCAAATTTGAAACTGTAGAATGACCCCCCAATGTTCCGGAAAGACGTAATCCTACGTCAAAAGAAGATTAGGTACTTCTTCGTCTAAGCAAGTCCCCCATCGGTCCGAGCCCGAGCAGAAACTAAGAAAATGGTCCTTCCTCATCATCAGTCTTTACGCATGTGAACCCCTATCGAGCACTGAGCATTTTCATCTGGAAGAGGGCATATGCAATCAAACAATTCACATCGTATCAACGAGTTTAATCTTTTAAGCAGGAAGTCAAAATTGCAATTTAATTAAATTGCTAGGAATCGAGATTTTAACTTTCAAACGTGACCATTTTGTATAGAAATCAGTGCCCAACGGTATTATTATATTCCCCACTATTTAGGTTTTTGTATGAATTGTTTACATAAAGTGGCACTTAGGGACAGGTGTATGAACTTGAATATAAATACATTTCCATGAATCGTGAATTTTGATGTTTTTGTTTGTTATTGGTTATATGGTCTTCGGATATTTTCCATTTTAAGCCAATAAACGCTAATGTGTCCTATTCATTCATCAGATCTCATGGCACATATTATTTTTCTCTCGCTATTTTTCTATTAGCTTAGCTTGGTTTTCCATAATAGTTACTGTTTTCATAGTAATTTTTATACAAACTTCAAACTCAAATAATATCCAAATCAGTCAAAATTTTTAAAAATTTAAGTTTAAAAGTTTAAAAATGGCAAATGTAATCCTTTAAGCATCATGAAGCAAAAAAGTCAAAAAATGAATCACTCTACTGAACATGCTTTGGAGTTTCTTAAATTCAAGACCACGGCCACGTCCTCACAGTCATTTATGATTATGGGAGAAAAATTAGTTCCAAATAGAGAAGCAAGAATAATCATTTTTATTTTTCACTACTTAAATGTTGGCCTACCATGTACATACTGTATGGGTGAATATTTATTTTCTAAAATAAGATTCAGCTAGCAGTGTGAAACAACTTTTCTTATGAACAAATCCTACAAACTTGAACGTGAACACAAATTACTTTCCATGACACTGTTTGCATAAAAAAATTTAATTGGTTATCTGCGATCACTGGCTGAGTAAAACTAGGGCACAATTGGGCACGTTTATTTTCACTGAAATTTAAATATCTTCGCCAACGTTGTTTTGAAAAAACAACTGTTATGCCACCAATTTTGATAAATCCTGTGCAAACTTCCGAAAGAACTCTTGATGATGTTCCTGAAAGAATTTCTGGAGAAAAATAGGATTTTTTCCGAAAATTCCTTTGAGAATTTCTTTGGAAATTTATATAGAACATCTTCATTTTATGTTTTTACTCGACTGTTTATTTGTTTATTTGTTTATTTATAATTCATCTGACATTCAACAGTCTTAATGAATAACATGAATATTAGCTTAAATTAGGTTCTGTCTTTTTAATCTATTCACAAACTGGGATGTGGAAATTCCGAAATCGAATGCAGCTTCAATCGATGAAAACAAACGAATCATGGTACATATGGGCTGGTTATAACCAAATAGAGTGCGATGAAATCCAGTGTGCAGCAATGTCCGCTGTCTCAGCATTCTTCCAGGTACGCGGAATCCAATCAACGAAAGGAGATGGGAGCAATCGATTTCTCCGTTCAGCAACTTCACAATAAACGTAGTCTGCTGAATTTTCCGTCGCCGATCCAAGGTATCAAGACCAAGCAATAGGCATCGTTCGGGATAGGCAGGAAGATTCGCGGGGTCCCGCCACGGAAGATGTCTCAATGCGAGCCTGATGAATCGTTTTTGGATACGCTCGATTCTCAGATTCCAGGTTACGTCGTTGGCGCCCATACAATGGATAAGCTCTCGAGAATTGGCCTACAGTTACTACAGTAGTATTGAACTTATTTTGGGATATTTTTGGCTTTGCAGTCTTGAAGGGAATTGAAAACTATGTTATAGAAACATATTTGACGAAGAAACTTTTATAAATCGACCCCTTTGAAAAAGGCCCTAAATGGACAGAAACGTCTGGAAAAGATTAAAAACACAGTTTTCAATTCCCTTCAAGACTTCGAAGACAAAAATCTCCCAAAATAATTATAGAATTTCTTTCGAAATTCCCTGCAGCTTTTGCTTCAAAAATTCTTTTAGTTAAAAAATACAAAACACTTGAAATGTATCCGAAGTTTTGTTGGAAGAATACTTCCGGAGATTTACTGTACTGAAGAATTAAATAGTATTTGACAGGATTCCTGAAGGAATCCGAAGAAAATTCCCGAAGAAATTCCTGATGAAATATCGGAAAGAGCTTATGAAGTTATTTTCAACAAAATGATTGAAGGGATTTTGGAATGGTCATTTTTTTAAATAAGAGATATCCGAAAAATACCAAAAATACTAAAATACTAATTATTAATGGAATACATATCTGATGAATACCTCCAACAGCTGTATTCCTAAAGGTACTTTTAAATTAATTTCCAATGGAATTCCTAAAAAAAAATCGAAAGAATTCTTGAAGTAATTTCCGAAAGATTTTTTGATGTTTTTTTCGAGAAAAAAATCTAAAGAAATTTCTAAAGAAATTTTTGAAGAAATTCTGGATTTTTATGGGAATTTTAAAGAAATTTCCGGGCGAATTACTGAAGGAATACTCAAATTTCTGTAAGAGTAGCTAAAAGTTTTTTGAGGAATGCTCTAAGTTAGTTATCAATGAATTTCCTGGAGGAAGTTCTGGAAGATTGGCTGGAGAATATTCTTACAGAATTCTTGGGGGATTTTTTTTAAAGAAACTTTTTTAAGAAATTCTCTGAAATGAATTCCTAGAAAAATACTAAGAAATTTCTACATGAATTTTTAAAACCTATAGAAATTGTTGCAAATCCATATATTATGTTAGACGAAAACGCAATGCGTGTCTAACGTAATTCACTGAAGACTGATTCGGTATTTTAACCATTTCGCGACGACTAAAACCCGCACTGTACTTACTCGCTCGATGGCTACTGCAAAATATATTATTTTCTTTGGCTATTGTTACATTCCTGATTAACTCATCATGTCATTACAATGCCTGCCACTGTTATAATGGGGAACGGCCGTTTGACCGAATACCATTCGGCCAAATATCATTAGGCCGAAAGTTGTTTGTCCGCCAAATTGGCCAAACAGATCATCAGGCCGAAAGTCATTTGGCCGTAAAGGCCATTTGGCCGAACAGGTCATTTGACCGAATAGGTCATTTGGATGCATACACACTTAAATCCAGAATTGCTGCTCGGTAATATGATTTACTGATTTCATCCGGTAAAATTAATTTTCAACCGAGACAACGGTAGATTTTGCAGATTTTACTGACTTCCGCAATATTTTTTGCCGATGTCTCAGTAGAGTAAAATAATATACTGAACTTCGGTAGAATAATTTACCGATCTACTCAGTTTTACGAAATTTTTCTATATCTGTCAATGAATTATACTGATCCCTCAGTAAAAATGATACGATATACCGAGTGTACGGTAAAATATGTACAAAACACTCGGTTTCCGAACAACTTCTGGGATACTTGATGAGGCGGCATTTTTTTTTGGTTAGGCTCCTCGTTTATTTTTTCGAGTGCGAAAATTTGGAGTGAAATCAGTTCTAATCACGATTTGTACTTGGGTTCCTTTTAATAATATGCAATGTGCATACAGGTAAGTGCATTATTACCATTTAAATTAATTGATGTTAGATTATTGCCTCGATTATTGCTATCAAATTTTCAGACACTTGCACGCCGAGTAAAATCCCCATTGCTGTCTTCGAGTGGATTGGCTATGTTGAAGAATAAACGACTTTGGAAAGCGAAAGTACTATAGAAGCATATATTAATAAATTTCCTCCTACTAAACAACACTATTCAAAATAAACTGTTAAATATATTCAAAAAAATCGGATATTGTTGGTGTTTTTTTCATTATCAATAAGGAAGACGATAATTACATTAAAATCGGTAATTTAAATTACAGTGGTCTGCACTAATTTTACAGACTCACCAGTATTTTTATACCGAGTGTTCGGTATTTTCTGTACCGAGTACTCGGTAATTTTTGACATATCGCTGTCGCGAATGCCGAACCGAGAGCTCGGTAGTTGAAATCGATTACCGAGGTGACTACTGAGAGCTCAGCTGTTGAGAAATCGGTAATTCATTTACCGAGCCCGGTGAAAAAAATTAAGTGTGTATATTATCTGGCCGAACGAGTCATTTGGCTGAATAGGTCACTTTGTGGAACAGGTCATTAGGCTATTCGGCCGAACAAGTCATTTGGCCGAATGGGTTCTTCTTCTTCTTCTTCTTATTGGCATTACATTCCCACACTGGGACAGAGCCGCCTCACAGCTTAGTGTTCATTAAGCACTTCCACAGTTATTAACTGCGAGGTTTCTAAGCCAGGTTACCATTTTTGCATTCATATATCATGAGGCTAGCACGAGGATACTTTTTTATGCCCAGGGAAGTCGAGACAATTTCCAATCCGAAAATTGCCTAGACCGGCACCGGGAATCGAACCCAGCCACCCTCAGCATGGTCTTGCTTTGTAGCCGCGCGTCTTACCGCACGGCTAAGGAGGGCCCCTGGCGGAATGGGTCGTTCGACCGAATAGTTCGTTTGGACAAATAGGTCATTTGACGTCTCACTTCTCAATAATCATTTCTCACTTCTCACTGCAAAAAGTGAGAAAAGAAGTTAGAAGACCATTTCTAACTAAAGAGAGAATTTTCAGAGGCGTCTTTTTATGCGAACGAATTATTCGGCCAAACGACTTGTTCAGCCAATTGGCTTGTTTAACCAAATGACTTGTTTGGCCAAACTCGAGCAGGAGTGACGACCACGATAACATAAATTGGTATGAACTTTCTTTGCACCAAAAAAATAATATGCAAAATACTTTAGGAACAAAATTTTCAGGTATTTAAATACCAAACGAATAATAATTTGTTATGCGTTTGGTATTGTAATAACTGAAGTATTTTGCATATTATTTTTTGGTATTACTTTCTTGGTATGTTACCTCTTATGCAAAGCAAGTTCATAACAGTGTAAGGTATCAATAACAGAATGAGTTATTATTGAGTTATTTTTTCTTGCTCGGGTATGACTTATTCGGCGAAATGACCTATTCTGCCAAATTACCATTTCGGTCACGTGACAAATTCACTCAAATGACATATTCTACCGTCTAAGACGAGTTTGGTACTCTCCAGTTAATTCCACCAATTATTTTGATATCTCTGCAGATTCGTATTTCGACCACAACTGTGTGGTCGTCTTCAGTGTCTCGTACTTGACTCGACTTGGAGAGTACTAAACTGGTCTTAGACGGTTGAATACATTCCATTCCATTTTTTTTTGTTGAGTCGAGAAACCACCGGCCAGATGAGTTGATCGGCCAAATGGCTGTCAACCAAATGGTTTTCGGCCGAATAAGTTTCGGCCAAACGATCCTTCTTCATTATAACACACTTTTTTTTAACTTTATTTAAGTGATTTTTTAATTTTAAAGTTAAGTTCATCACTATTATAATATACATGTTTCAGTTTACATAATTGAAGTTAAGCCTCAACAGCTGTTATTGTAGTTAAATTTTTTTTTTCGTTTTTCATCACCTTGATAAAAGTTACTGTTACATCGGTTTTGTAAACATTGCATTACGATGAAACCAGTTAAGCACGCATCTTACTTTCTTGCAAACATAAGAGAGCAGATGCGTGATCTATGGCAATGAGAAGGCGGACTCGCTAGCAAAGGTGGGCGCACAGAAAGGTGATGTTTATGATAGACAAATCTCGAATTACGAGTTTTTCCCATTAGCCCGTCAGAGTACTCTTCAAAACTGGCTAATGAATTGGTCACACAATGAACTTGGACGGTGGCTTTTTTCCATAGTTCCAAAAGTTTCTACGCGAGCATGGTTCATAGGTGAGGACTTAAGCCGAGGCTTCATTCGCGCGATGTCGAGGCTTATGTCTAATCACTATTCACTAAACGCACATCTCCACAGGATTAAACTGGTTGATAGCAATCTATGTAGGTGCGGAGCCGGTCTAATACCTCATTTTTCTTTCTTTCTCAGTTTTTTTCTTGTCTCTGTCTTATTGTTCCGTGTACTATGATGCTCTGGCCATCCGGAAGATGCTCCCTGAAGAACCAAACCTCGAGCACGACGCTACGCTACACCAGTCATGTCAAATACCCGGATGAGCAGCTGAAATACCTTAAACCCAAATCCCAGCCCCGTCCGTCCTTAAATTACGTAATCTAACCTTGAGTCGCCACGAGTATATTGGTCTATATCCCTTCCTCGTATTAACTGCAAATAATAATGATATCAATTGTAAATATCAAAAAGAATCTCGGCTCCGTTAAGTGTTATACACGCCTGAGCCTGTCAAATAAATGCAATAGATAAAAAAATGATATACACTTCGTGAGATTTTTATACAATCGTTGTATTGACATCTTACAAATTGTATTATTTGAATACAGCATCTGTATAAAAGGTTTACACTTCTTGTACTATAACGTTACAGAATTGTATATGCCAAGATTTTATACAATAATTGTAAGATTTGTTTTTTGGGTGTGAATACCAATGCTTTACATTCCTTGTTACTCTGTCACTCACGTATTCCCACCATTTCCCTTCTTCAATACCTCCCCCGCCGGGAGCACAATTGCATTCCGGTAGCATCGTTTGATTAATTTGAACCTTTTTAGAAAACCATTCATTCGTAATTCGTTGCCACAGCGACGACAAAATCCACATAAGGCCTCCGGGCATAGCAATCGAACCATTTGTCCAGCTCCATCAGTTGACTCGGTCACCGAGAAGAAGCCTAGAAGAGGAAGAATGGGGTGTCATGATAGATGGTTTTTTTCTTCGTCCATGGCTCACTTCGATCCAAAGCAACGCCCTCGTCGCCGTGGTCGTCTTTGTTGCAGTCAGTCATCGAATGGGTTCGTCGCTTGTGTTATTTTTTCGAACGTAATCACCATAATTTTATGACGGTTTTATTTATTGTATATCTGGAGGATTTTCCTCGACCTCAAAAAGCAATGAAGACCCTTTGAGTACGGTTCGTTTACTCGCTATCTTCATATCGCATCTTGTCTAGGGCCCGGCGCGGTCGTGTCTGCCTCCGTGGATGAAACGGTGAAAACAGGCAATCAGCAATAACTAATATGACTATATAATTAATTTGTCAGTGCTTGTCTTGCATAGATTCATTTTTTTTTCAGTTGTTGCAGTACTTGTTTACATATTTGTTGGTGCAATATCGTGACCGGCGAGGACTTACAAAGATGACAAAGTGTTCAACATTCTTCCATTTGACTCATACCCCAGGAAAAGCGTCGGATTTTGCTAATTAAACTACCGTGCGAAGAAGCTTCCCCGCATTTTCCCGTTAGAATGACATCTGATGGATTGATATGCTTATCGAACGTTTCAAACCACTTGACAATTTCGCAGCATTGTCTTTAGGGCGGCCAGCAGCGAAGAAATCTGGAAGACAACGATGGCCAACCACACGGTAGGCTTGTCATGTCAACCTCGCGATGCTACCAATTACGCGCTACACGGCCGGTTGCCCGGTAACAAGAACAAGATTGATTCAATCAGCATAAATAAAACCGCAGTATCATCCCCGTTGTCGCCTTTCCGAGCCCGCCCCGCGGTTACGTCGTCTGTTTTGGCTGCAGGGAATGGAATCGTTACAATATCTGGTGGTTTTCAAGTCTCTATTGCAGAGTTGCCAAATACTCATATTTGACATTGTTTGAAATTGCAAACGGGATGTTTTCAATTGTTACTATTGAATGGAAAATGTGATTGAATAAATAATAATTTCTAAAGCTTGATGGGTTCGGCCTGGCAACACTGTAATCTGTGGTTTTATTGTAGAGGAAAATTTCCCGGTGGCATTCTGGGGCGAAGTGTTGCTACAGCTCTAGCGTGTGGTACCGCTCTTTGCCGGAGACAACCGCAACGGACAGAAGCACTAGGTAAAGAGTCATTTATTCAAATTAAAAAATATTTACAATTCAATGGGAAATAAATACAGCACGTTTCTTGGGTTCCGATTTTCTCCTCAACATCAACATTACGATCCAGAGCCAGTAGGAACGAAACATTGATGATGGTGTCGTCTTTGCCGTTCTCGCTTTGAATGCGAACTAATTTGAGGGGATTGAAATGGACATACTTTGCCAGGTGAGCTCCGTTGCCTTATTGCCATCGCCCATGGCAGAAGCAGTGAAATTTAAATCAGGCGACGCAAGTGATGGCACTCGAGAGAGATTCAGAGAGTGTTGAACTATTTGTATCCCCTTAATTAGTGAGGTTATTTATAGCTGGAAGACCTTTGGCCATTGTAAAGTAGCTGTTTTTTCATTCGAACATTGGAAACCACGATCTTATTCTTCTAAACGAAGAACTAGCTTTGGGAATCGTTGTTACTAAAACCCAATAATATGACCACTATAATGTGTATTGAAATCATAGACTTCGACATACCATTATTAATCCAGCTTTTATTGATAATGGAGTGAAAATTTTTAAGCACCTCCTCCAAGAACTTCGTAGAAAATTCCTTCTTCGGGGAATTGTAATTTCCAAGAGTATTCTCTGAAGAATTTATGGAAGAATTTCTATATGAATTTCATATGAAATTTCTGAAGCATTTTTTGCAGTAATCTCCGGAAATGTTCCTGTAAGAAATTTGTGGAAGAATTGAAGGAGGATTTTTTTTTAGGAATTCTCGTTAGTTTACAGAACAGTTTTTCAAAGGATTTTTTTTGAAACATTGCTGAGTGAACTTTTGTAGAACATATTGAGGAAATTTTTAGACGAATTCTTGAGATAATTTTGGATGGATTTATGGGAGAACTTCTTTAGAAGTTGCGGAAGGATTCCTAGAGGAATGGCAAAAGCTATTCCTTTGTATATTTCCGGTGAAATTCTTGGGAATTCCGGAAAATCCTGGAAAGTTTTCTGGCAGAATTTTCCTAGGAATATCCAGGAAAATTCTTGAAGAAATTCTTACGAGAATTTTTATAGAAAATCCTGGAGGAATATTTAGGGAAATTTTTTGAGGAATTGCTGAATGAGATTCCTGGTGAGTTTTTGGAGGTTTTGGAATCCCTGAAGACTTTGGAGGAACTCGTGGAAAATTTTCGAAGCAATATCTGAATGGGCTGGGCTGCAAAATGGTGGGTTGACATCAAGGAAGGAGCGCCCAACAGAGCTCTGGTCCCCACAAGTTCCTATCTCACGCGTCCACGGGTCGTTCGATGACAAAAGACCGCCAGCTAAGGGTTGTGTACTTAGCTGGTAGTGCAGCCTGGTCACTGTTGTCCTTCTGACATCAGCTAGAGTGAGAAGGTACGCCTCGAGCGTCTGTTCACCAGGAGGTGCGGCTCAAACAGCGTCTGCCTGGTACCCAGCGGCTGATCAACGAAATGCTGTATCGCGTCAGCTATACCTAAGATGGCAGCCCCACCAGCGCGATGTAGGTAACGCGACCCCGGTAAGGTAGCTTACTGAAGACCCTCAAATACCACAAAAAATTGAGATAGAAGAAAAGAGAACGCTATTTTTGGCAACCGACCCAGCAACGAAATAAGGACTATGATTGGAAACTCGGTACCTGGAATGTCAGGACCCTAAATGAACCTGGACGAGTTCGCTATTCAAGAAGTCCGATGGCCTAGATCTGGAGAACGTGAATTTCGAGCCGTGGACCCCACGACCAACACTGCATTCAAGTATAACATCTATCACAGCGGCGGCGGAAAAGCAGAGCATGGAGTTGGTTTCGTAGTGATGGGCAAGCAGATGAAGCGAGTAATGCGGTGGAAACCCATTAGAGAACGAATCTGTGTGTTGAGGATACGGGGCAAATTCTTCAATTACAGCCTAATCAACGTTTACGCACCGACAAACGATAAATCCGACGACGTGAAGGACACGTTTTATGAATGTCTTGATAAAGCCTATGCTGCCGCTAACCGCAAGTCAGACTTATCTGTATATGGACGCCATATCCAGATAAGTCTGACTTGCGGTTAGCGGCAGTATGGAGAGTGCCCAAAGCATGACGTGAAAATTGTTATCGGAGACGCTAACGCTCAAGTCGGTAGAGAGGACTTTTTCCGTCCCATAATCGGTAGGGAGAGCCTTCACTCCGCTACCAATGACAACGGCCTACGGCTAGTATATTTCGCTGCTGCCAGAGGGATGGCCATCAGTAGCACGAAAGAACATCCGAAAGCACACCTGGAGACACCCAAATGGTGAAACTTGCAACCATATAGACCAAGTGGATGGGCGCCATTTCTCGGATGTTATCGATGTACGGACATTCAGAGGTCTGAACATTCAATCTGATCACTACATCGTTGTCAGTAAATTTCGATCACTGTAGTGAATTGTATCGAACAAAAGATCCCAGCGAACGATGCGTTACAACATCCAGCGATTGTCGGCGAAAGGAGTATCGGCTGAGTACCGCCAGAAGCTCGACAAACGGATAAGTGCAATCAAAGTTAGCGACAACATCAACGGGAGATAAGAAAATTATTTTGAGCTTTTGAGCGGGAGTCTATGGGAGTCGATCCATGGAGCAAAACAGCACGAGAAGTGGTATGCACTGCACAGAGGCGACCTAGGACGGGTTGGTTCGATATGGAGTGTCAGAGAGTGACAGACGGGAAGAACGTTGCCAGAACCCGCATGTTGGTGTCGGGTACCCGATCGAATAGAGATCGGTACAAGGAAACAAGAGCAACCGAAAAAATAACCCACCGCATGAAGAAGCAAGAGTATGAAGAACAAGTGATTAACGAGGCGCAGGAAAAAATGAAGCAGAATGATATGCGGAGGTTTTATGAGTCTGTCAATGGCGTGCGGAGAAAGACAGCGCCATCTCCCGTCATGTGCAACGACCAAGAAGGGAATTTGCTGACAGATAAAACCGAAGTGGGTACCAGGTGCAAGCAACACTTCAAGACTTTGTTCAATGGTAGAAGTGACGATGCATCGGCGACGATGAACAAACTGTGGAGTCACCTACATTAGATGAGTTTAAAATAGCTTGTAAAGAGCTGAAAAACAATAAGACTGCGGGGCTTCCGGCTGAACTTCTCAAACATGGCAGTGAGCAGCTTTATGAAATTCTGCACCATATTATGTTAAAAATATGGGAAGACAAGGAAATGCCTGCTAGTTGGTTGGACAGCCTCATTTGCCCTCTCTTTAAGAAAGGGCACAGACTGGAGTGTGCCAATTACCGAGGAATAACCCTCCTTAACATATTGAGACCGCTTGAAGAGTCCTTCGTCGGCGAATACTAAGCATGTTTTCGTGAGGGGCGATCAATGACGGATGAAATGTTTACCCTGAGACAAATCCTTGATAAATTCCGGGAGTACAAATTGCAGACACATCATCTGTTTATTGATTTCAAGGCGGCGTACAATACAGTGAAACGGAATGAATTATGGAAAATTATGCTTGAATATGATTTTCCGGCGAAACTGATACGGCTGATTCGTATGACGCTGGACGGATTGAAATCAAGTGTAAGGGTTGCGGATGAAATATCGACGTCATTTGTTACCTTAAATGGATTAAAGCAGGGTGATGCACTCTCGAATCTACTGTGCAATATACCGCTCGAGAGAGTGATTAGGAGAGCGGGTGTGCAAAGAAGCGGTACCATTATCACAAGATCGCATATGCTCATAGGATTTGCGGACGATATCGATATTATCGGGATTGGTCACCGTACCATGGAAGAGGCTTTTGTGCCTTTTAAGATGGAGACAGCGAGGATTGGACTCACGATCAATACCAGCAAAACGAAGTACATGGTCGCTGGCAATTAACGTGGCTTCATTAGTGGTGGTGGTAGGGAAATGGTGCTGGATGGTAAAAATTTTGAAGTGGTAGAAGAATTTGTGTATCTTGGAACATTAGCGACGTGGGATATGGAGAAGGAGAACGGTATTTGGATCGAGTCCAGTGGAGAAGGATACACCATTCGGTGTAGGTTCATCGAAGAGCTGTAGCCCATCAAGTAAGTAAGTGCAACGTGAGGAATGAGACAACCCGATCCGCGTAGGAGCTACAGTTGCTGTGCATGCGATCGGCCTGATTCGGTGGATAATTTCGTTGCCTGCGATAAGTGCGACAGTTGGTGGCACTATTCCTGTGCCGGTGTGTCCGACTCCATTACGGACCATGATTGGGTTTGCCCAAAATGTCTTCCGATACCGGCTGCCAACGAGGTACCTTTTCGCCTGGAACTTAGCCTGCAGCTACTCGCTGAACGTAAGGAGCTAGAGAAGAAACAAAACGAACTTGAACTGGAGAGGAAATTTATGGAGAAAAATCATCAGTTATTAGAAGCCTCTATGCTGGAAGAAGAAGAGGATAATCGCAGTGTCCGTAGCCGTTGCAACGAGGTCGATCCTAAAGAACGTACGCGGCAAGTTTCGGAGTGGGTGGAGAAGCAAACGATAGGAAAACTAAATACACCAGTAAATCACTCAAAGAGGCTGGATGCTTCTGCCTACGTCGATGTCCCAATTGCACAAACTGCCAGTGACGAGGAAGGCGCTGTTGGAGGATATATTTCCCAACAAGATGCACCGTCAACACAAACAGATGGGATCAGGCATACCTTTCAATTACTACAACAGCAGCTCCAGAAGTGTCAAGGGCAATCACAACCCACTTCACAACAACTATTCGAGTTACAGGCCCAGCTACAGAAATGTCAGTTACAGTTGGAGGATCGTAACAAGTCTAGTGATGCACGCAAAACTCTTTCGAAGTTGAAGGAAAAAAATAAAGGAGCGATTCCCAAAACCAATCCAACCAATGTAAGAAACGCGAAATCACCCCAACGTGTTCGCGACCGTCATGCTGCCGATAGAGTCGGAGCACACCCAATCTATAATGACCGACCTCGCAATCTGACTTTCGAGCCAGTAGCGCCAGCAGCTAACATCGTTAACGAACAGCAACCTATCAATCAACAGCATTCCAACACCGTTCCACGATTATACGCAACCGCATTCGGACAACGAGGTCTGTCCACTGGGGAACCTGTATTAGCTCAACTACAGCGTCCATCTCCGGAGCAATTGGCTGCGAGGCAAGTTATGCCCCGCGATCTGCCGGATTTCTTTGGCGACCCCGAAGAGTGGCCGATTTTTATAAACAGTTTCAACAATTCCACTTCAGCCTGCGGTTACAACAACACGGAGAACTTGGCCCGCTTACAACGTTGCTTAAAAGGCAACGCGCTTAAATCAGTGCGATTTTATTTGCTGGCTCCTGAATCGGTTCCCGGACGTCATTAAAACACTGAAGATTCTCTCCCAAGAAGAACAACTTGTTTCACTTTTGAACATTTCACTGCGTTGCAACTATTCGAAAAAAGAATCTTTGCGTATGTGTCATGAAATATAACTCTCCTGCAATCTAAAAAGCGCAAGAGGTGGAGCCTACGGAAACATCCTTCGATTGCAGTAAAAATGCAATAATGTTGCAAATTACTACAGCGGAAAAAATTAAATAAACCCAGATTAATCCACCTAGCAGTGATGGAGCCTTTCTCGTGAGTTATAAAAATAGTATATTCTGGTCATTACTTTTGAGCCCATAGTCCGATCCGCTCAATTTTCAATAGGAAACAATGGGACAGGATACAACTGCGAGCAAATCATTTTTGCATGGTTTGCGAACACACACACACACACACACACACACACACACACACACACACACACACACACACACACACACACACACACACACACACACACACACACACACACACACACACACACACACACACACACACACACACACACACACACACACACACACACACACACACACACACACACACACACACACACACACACACACATACACACAGACATCACCTCAATTCGTCGAGCTGAATCGATCGGTACATAACACTATGGGTCTCCGGGCCTCCTTTAAAAAGTTCATTTTTGGAGCGAACTTTGTATACGAGAAAGGCAAAAATAAAAAACTGGATTCGTTTCATGGATCTTGTGATTGATAGTCTTTAAACTCTATCACAGCAGCATACAACACTTCGAAGGGACTACATGTTGACTCTCCATAAAAGCCATACGATTATGAAATTTTGTACTCGGGTTTTCTGTTACACCATCACCGGAAAAAAAAATTTGAGTTGTCAAAACGTTGAACGATGCTAAATTAAAGATGAAGCCACACTAAACTTATCTGCAACTTAATTTAAACAAACAAATAAATTTTGAAAGACGCATTGAAGTTACATGGCAAGAAATATGCAACCTGATGATTTTGTTTCGTGTTTGCAACATAAAGTGCAGTATTCTTTGGTTGTTTGTTTCCAAATGTCAAACACATACTGCATTGCAATGTTAATGAAACAGTGAATTTCACAACTTGAACGTTTTTGACATCTTGATGCAACTTTTTCGTGCTTTGATGTTTTTCCAATGCCTTTAATGAAACTGAATAGAAACAAGGTGATTTTTGGAAGATGTTGCGTGTGCTACTTGGGCTATGGACGTCCTGAAGTAATAATAAACAAGCTTATTCGAAATGTACGGGATTGCCCGACGCCAAGAAGTGACAAGCTGGAAACATTGATCGATTTTGGAATGACTGTGTGCAATCTTACACACCATCTCATCGCCGCTGGACAACATGCTCATCTCTCCAACCCAGTCCTTCTACAGGAAATGGTGGATAAGTTGCCTGCCAATGTGAAACTACAGTGGGCCCAACACTTGCTCTATACACCAGTGGCGGATCTGCATACATTCAGTGATTTCATGTCTTCTGTGGTGGAATCTGTAAGTAAGGTGGTCGTCTATTGGATATCTTTACGCACATGCGGAGATTGATGCACCTGAGAAAGTGGCGAATAGAGATTTCGTGAAATCATGTCAGCTGTGTGGAGAAGATGGGCATCGCATAACAGACTGTAGTAGATTCAAGGAAAGCAGTGTCGAAGAGCGCTGGAGAAATGTACAAACACTAAAACTGTGTAGAAGCTGCTTGAACTTTCATGGTCGTAGAGTTTGCAGAAGTTCCACCCAATGTGGAATTAACGGATGCCAGTTCCGCCATCACCCTCTACTGCACTCTAAGCCTTCGGACGTTAATAAAACAAAAATTCTACGTCTGCAGAGAATCGCGCTAATCATCATTGCGGGCAGTCTATTCTTTTTCGGATCATTCCCGTCACTCTTCACGGAACATCGAAGTCAATTAACGTGTTCGCCTTTCTAGATGAAGGGTCCTCCGGTACCTTGATTGAACAAAACCTAGCTGAGCAGTTGGAAATCAAAGGCCCAAACATGCCACTATGCCTTACGTGGACGGCGAACATGACACGCGCTGAGAATAAATCGCAATTGGTATCACTAGAAGTTTCAGGACTTGGTCGACAGAAACACTATCGTTTAGAAAATGCTCGAGCCGTAGAATGTCTCATCCTTCCGACACAAACATTACGTTTGATGAAGGAGTACTTCAATTCCGATCACTGTGAAGTTGCATCGGTTGATAAACTGGAGTCGAGGGATGATGCAAGGGCTCGAAGAATTATGGAAGAAACGACGATTGGATGGCCTTGGAAAGACGTATGGAGCGAGATGAAGCGTTGAAAGAAAGCATTCATCAGCAGATACAGGAATACCAAGTAAAAGGGTATGCCTATCGCGTAAATGGAAACGAGCTGGAAGGTGCCGACATCAAACGCACCTGGTACCTGCCGTTGGGCGCAGTGGTCAATCCCAAAAAACCAGGAAAGGTGCGGCTGGTGTGGGATGCGGCCGCTAAAGTAGATGGTATCTCGCTGAACTCACTACTTCTGTCGGGTCCTGATTTATTAACGCCGTTGCCTTCTGTTTTATTTCGGTTCCGACAATTTCCTGTCGCAGTCGCAGAACTGTTCCACCAGTTGTGCATCATCGAGTCCGACAGAAATTCTCAGCGATTCTTGTGGCGAGAGAAGCGTACAGAAGAACCCCAGATTTTTGTTATGGCTGTTGCAACATTCGGAGCCACTAGTTCGCCTTCCTCCGCACAGTTCATCAAGAACCGTAATGCCATGGAGTTTCAAGAGAAATTCCCGAGAGCTGTTGACGCAATCGTAAATAGTCATTATGTAGACGATTATCTCGACAGCTTCGAGACCGTCGATGAGGCGAAGGCAGTCTCATCGGAAGTTAGATTGATTCACTCAAAGGGTGGATTCAACATTCGTAATTGGTCATCCAATAGAAAGGCAGTACTGGAGCACCTGGGAGAAAAAATGGAAGTAACGACTAAACAACTTCTTCCTGGTGGTAGTAAAAACACAGAACGCGTTTTGGGAATGTTGTGGGACCCTGAGAACGACTGGTTAAGTTTTTCTGCTACCTTCAGCGATGAAATTAAATTGCTTATTGAAACCGCTGCTAGGCCGACGAAACGACAGATGCTCAAATGTATCATGAGCCTCTTCGATCCCCTGGGACTTTTATCTTCCTTCCTGGTCCACGGAAAAATTCTGATGCAGGATGTTTGGCGCACCGGTATTAAATGGGACGAACGCGTGAACGACAACATCTTTGGCAGATGGAAAAAATGGACGAGGTTATTCGATCATGTTACCGACGTTCAAATACCCAGATGTTACTTCCGGAATGCAAATATAGAATGCTACAGGTCATTACAGGCCCATGTTTTTGTCGACGCAAGTGAGGCGGCGTATTCTGCTGTAGTGTATTTCCGAGTCATCGATCAGAAAGGGACTGTCGAGTGTGCTTTAGTAACAGCAAAAACCAAAGTGGCTCCTCTAAAGTATGTGTCGATTCCACGGCTTGAATTGATGGCGGCGGTTCTTGGGACTCGTCTTATATCATCTGTTGCGGAAAGTCACACGGTTCCCATTATTCGAAGACACTTTTGGACAGATTCAAATACAGTACTGGCTTGGATTCGCTCCGAGCACCGGAGATATCGCCAATTTGTTGCCTGCCGTGTTGGGGAAATTCTAACAACGGAACCCTTATTAACGAGATTGTCACCTTTCACTAGACCGTTTAGTTATGTTGGGTTGGACTATTTCGGACCTGTCACGGTCAAGGTCGGTCGATCAAACGCAAAAAGATGGATCGCGCTATTCACGTGTCTTACGGTGCGTGCCGTGCACGTGGAGGTAGCGTTCGACTTATCTACGCATTGTTGCATTTCTTCCATTCGAAGGTTTATTGCTCGAAGAGGTGCACCAGTCGAGATCTACTCGGATAATGGAAGAAATTTTGTTGGAGCTGGTCGTGTTTTAAAGGAGCAGATGGCGTGCATTTACGAAAAGGCAGCTACTACGTTTACCAACGCAAGTACAAAGTGGATATTTATTCCACCATATGCACCGCATATGGGAGGCTCATGGGAGCGTTTAGTTCGATCTATCAAAGTTGCCATGATGAGTCTGCCGCAAGAGCGAAAATTAGACGACGACACATTGCACACCACAGCAGTTGAGGCGGAATCAATCGTTAACACGCGACCATTGACTTATTTGCCCCTGGACTCGGAAGAGCAGGAGGCTCTCACCCCGAACCATTTTTTAATGGGATCATCTAGTGGCATAAAACAACCAGTAATGGAATCAACAGATCCTAGAAAAGCAACTCGTAATACATGGCACTTGATGCAGTATAACATCGACCACTTCTGGCGACGTTGGGTCAAAGAATATCTGCCCACCTTGACCAGAAGAACAAAGTGGTTCGGCGAATCAAAACCAGTGCAACTTGGTGACCTAGTCGTGGTAATCGACGCAACGAAGCGTAACGGATGGTCTCGGGGTAAGGTATTAGAGGTAAACCCTGGGAAAGATGGCAGAATAAGGCAAGTGACGGTTCAGAAGTGCGACGGAATTTTCCGGAGGCCAGTTTCCAAGTTGGCCCTACTAGAGGTAAAGCAGAACGGTAAAGCTGAGGATGATGACCATCTTTACGGGGAGGGGGATGTTCCTACTGGCAACCCTTTCGTACCAAATGAGCTGAAGTCTGCCGCTATGGGAAAAAATTGTCATCACGACGGATGGGTGGCATCTCACTTGATTCTGGCCCGATTTCGAATTTCAACATAAGATTCCAATCAGAAAGAGCTCTGCTTTATTTGTGTTCACTAATATTATTCTGTTTTTAAACACAACTTATCCTAATACCCACCACAAAGTTACGGTTCTGAACCTACCTTCAAAAACCCAGAATATCACCGATATCCGATGGCCATTGTCGGTTTCATGACCATATGGTGGAACTAGTTCAGGCATCCCTGAATTGTCAAAATCGGATAATAATTGACATAGTTACAACACATCTAATTATGCCAGAAATTTGCATATCCCAGTTATTTTGGACATCCCCTGTAAGGTACACCGGGGCAAGTTGAAACGGTTTTTTCAAAGTTGAACTTTGAAGTGCTGTAAAAAAATCACCATTTGCTAAATATTGAATCCGTTTGCGGTGTTTGCTAGTTCGGGCCAAAGATTATGCATAAAAATTAAACAACCTTACCAAACATTTTTATAAATATTTGGTATACTGAAATTCTTTTTTTATATGCATTGTTTCAACTTACCCCACATACCGGGGCAAGTTGAAACACTGCCATAACAGACATAATCTAATTTTGCCGTATTAAAAACAAAATATATGTACTCAGTGAGACTCAAGATGCACGAGGTTGTAGAAGTGGCTACACTGCCAGGATTCGCATAAAAGTCCCATGTAAATTTTTGACGGTATTGATTTTCTTCCAGAAATAAGATCGAAATTGTCTCCTGTTTAAGAAAAACTGATAAAATAGTAAGCTTTGTTCTAGAAATTTGAAAATCAAATTCCACTTGTGTTGTCTCATCTTGATATTCACTCGCATTCCAGATTTTGATGCTTTCGGTCGTAGATTGATTTGATTAATTTATCAGATTGATAACGTCCTACTGGTGACCACTCGGGTTACTTTTCAGGATGGTTAATTAATTAGTTCACTTGAATTATGCGCTTGGTTAATTCGGTTGGGGCTTCTCCATAAATTCACATTAATTAACCAGCGTAACTCTCATAAGCTCCTTGATTGGAGAAAGAGGGAATGGGGAAGTGAAAGGTGGAGTTACCGAAATGTTTACATGTTCTATGTTTTAATTTTCAACTGCCAGTGTTCACTACGAGGAAAAGTAGATTGACAATCTCAAAACTAGACCATGCAGTTTAACCGTTGTATGACCGGCAAAAAAAACACCCTTAACAGGCCGGCAGGGTACCCGGTTACCCACGAAACTAAAATGCTTATATCTCTGGAAATTTACAATCGATTTCAACAATTTTGGGCTTATTCGATTCAGAATTTTCTCTTCTATGAAGATGTTACAAGGATGAACCGATCCGTTCAATTAAATTCCTGGAAAATCCGGATTTCCAAACATGTCCTGCATAAATGATACTGATCGTGGATTTCGATAGCTAATCAGCTATACGGGTATCAAACTTCTAGAAATTTCATCAGTAGATTGATTCTTATCAATTTGAGTCCATCAGAAGTGCAGATTTTCGATTGGCCATTCCAGAACATGTTCCTCGAGGGGTCATAGGTGGCCATGACATTGTTCAATGGAACATCAACAATATGGGTATCAAACTTCATGAAATTAACTATTGCGTATGTCCTTAATGATCCTTGGCTCACCAGACAAGTTGACTCAGGAGTGCCCATTCTGGAACAAATTCCCTGGGAGCCGGGATTGGCCAAAAATAATTCTCATTGGAACCCCAACAATATGGGTGTCAAACTTCTTGAAATTGTCTCAAGCGTTTATTTCTGATCTATTTAGGTTCATCAAACAAGTTCACCTCGGATCTCCAATTCCGGAATAGGTTCCCTGAGGAGTCAAGATTGTTCATTAACATTTTCAGAGCTCATTGTTTCAAATCAATTTATCTAGCAATGTGAGTGCTAAATAAATGCAAGGACCACTCATTGACGCCGGGTGACCAGCACACCACAAGATTCCGGACACTCGGAGATATGATCGATTCCAGAAATTCTTCTAAACAGATGTGACTTTTCATAAACCGTTTGTTTTAACATTGTCACATCAAAACCAACACATGCACTACTCTTCGATCCTAGGTGGCCTCTATCTGATACTACGAAAGTTTGCTCTAGAAATTTGCGCCTTTTCTTATAAACAATCCGTTGTAAAATAATGTCCAGGGCCATTAACTGACTCCAGGTGGACACTAAGTTATCCTTGGGAAGCTCCGAATCATCCGGAACCAAGCCACCAAGAAGTCCTCCTGAAATACCGGAATTCCCGAAGCAATCGTCATATCTTACATTTTGTTTTCAACAATTGTGAACAATTTTTTGTAACAAAGTAAAAAAAGGAGAAGCGAACCAAGTTCGTTAACCAAGACGGACCTCTGCCTCTCGAACCTTAACCCAACAATTCCAATAAATTCCGGTATATTCGGCTTGCAGTGGGCGAGTGATTGCATCATCATTTCCACCCCTTTCCCTATATTGACTTGCATTCTGAGTCCACTAATAATCTGTGTGAAACAAAAATCTGTAACCAGATGCGCTCCCTCAGTAGGTGAAGAAACTGGCTAGTCTAATCAGTTTCGTCGTTCCAGTTTCAAAATCTACCTGTCTGGCCGTGAAGGCCGATGAGATGTCGACGGATGATATGTTTAACCTGAAGATGATCCTTTATGAATTTCGTGAGTACAACTTGCAGACTCACCATCTGTCTATTGATTTCAAAGCAGCGTACGATTCGGTGAAAAGAAATTAGCTGTGGCAGATAGTGTCTGAACACGGTTTTCAGGCAAAGCTGATTACGATGATACGTGCAACGCTTGATGGCTCGAAATAAAGTATTCGGGTTGCAGACGACGTATCAACCGCGTTTGTGACCGTGGAGAGATTGAAGCAGAGTGAAGCGCTTTCAAATTTATTGTAAATATTGCACTCGAAGGGGTGATTAGGAGATCTGGTGTGCAGAAGAAGGGCACAATCATCACATGGTCGCATATGCTCCTGATCTTTGCGGATGACATTGACTACATTGGTAACGATCACAGGGCAGTAGTGGAGGCTTTTGCCCTAATGAAGAGGGAGCAGGCGAAGATAGGCTAAATCATCGACTCTACCAAGACGAAGTACATGGTTGCGGGTAAAGATAAAGGTAGGCCTATTGGTGTTAGTGCTTGATGGGGAAGTTGTTGAAGAATTTGTTTATCTTTGAACACATGACATGTGACAATGCCGTTTCCTGTGAAATGAAAAGACGTATTACTGCTGCGAATAGGGGCTTCCTCGAATATTCGAAATGAAATTTTCTCTGATTCGTTAGGATGTAAAAAGAGGTGGACCGGAAAGCTTTTTGGGTTTTCGAGCGAAAAGTGCTACGTACAATTCTCGATAAGAAATTAGAAAAAAATGTGTGGCGCAGACGCATAAATCTCGTATAAAATACGGCAAACTCCAGAGGGACGGTCACTTAATGCGAATGTCGAAAAAAAATACCAAAAACAATATTGACCAGAGATCCGGATAGAGGCCAGCAACTTCGTGGTTGCTGCACGCGGTGGAATCGGATTAGAGAAAAGATTTAGATTGCTTCAATCATGCTCTCACATTTCTCAACAAGCGATTTCTAAAAACTCAAAACTTGCTAGGACGACTTAAAAATTGGCACATCTTCGAAAGTTCCGAAGCTTCCAGATGCACAGCTAACGGCCACACGGTGTCAATGAATGATCCTCGAATTGATTTTGATCCCACCCAACTACAAAAAAAAAGTCGCAGCTTTCTAGGGCGAGTTTCTAGAATTGATTACCTTTTCGGCTATTCTGGAGCTTCTGGAGCACCACTTAGTGGCTTCCCTGGGTCAACGTTTGGTTCTTGAAATAATATTTCTCTCATTTTGATGTATAAATCGTTTTGTGAAGCAGTACGGTTTATGAGGATGAATTTAAAAATTGCCCCTTTTCTCAGAATGTTCCGGAGTTCCCGGAGGACCATTTAGCGGAGTTTTGCTCTCACATTCATAACAAACCACTATATTCTAGGACTATTTTCAAGAATTTGTTTTTGGACATTCAGCGCCAGATGACCAATGGTGGTCAATGCGTTGGTCATGCAATGATTTTACTCTCACAATGCTACAACAAGTAATAGTTTTTTAGGATTTCCAGAATTGGCATTACGCCAATAATAGATTTATATAAAAAATCACAACTTCAAAATATAATCTTCTACACCTGGTCATTTCTCCTGATGTTCCAGAACTTTCTAAAACCACCTAGTGGCCAACCGGGATGAATGAGTAGTCTTTGTATTGATTTTGTTCGCTCATTGCTACAACACTAAAGTTCTAAAAAGTCTCAGTTTTCTAGGATAAACTTTCAGAAAGGGGAACTTTTCCGGATGTTTCGGAGTTTTCGGTAGTCCACTTAGTTGCCTTCTGGTGTCAAAAGGTGGTCCTTGCAATGATTTGGCTCTCAACACACGGATTACAAAAAAACTGCAGCTTTCTATTTTTTTTGTTTATATTTATTTATGGCCACTTAACACCCTACGGGGACCTGTTCTGCAATGGAAACTATAAAGTCAGCACGTCTGGTGGCTCTAAAACAATCAGAAACAACTGCTGAGGCAATTTCAAGAAGTTTGATGCCCATATTGTTGAGGTTCCATTGAAAAATGTTTATGACCATTTCTGGCCCCACTGGGAACCTGTTCCGAAATAGCCATATTTTAGTTTCGTGGGTACCCGGGTACCCTGCCGGCCATTTAAAGGGTAAAAAAATGTCGGAACCCCTCCCTTCACCCCTCCTTAATCAAAATTTCAGTTAACCCGTACGATCGATTTTGGCCGTCATTATTGTGGATATGACAGAGTTTCATGAAAATTCATGTAGATATCGCGAATTGAATTCCAAAAAGGTACCCGGGTACCCAGTCGGCCACACAAGGGTTAATCGTGACTCCTTTTCATTATATTCTTCAGTAAAAATTGTAAAAGATTGCATTCATGACGGGATGAGTGGAAAATTATAATAATTTTTTTTAGAAGTTTGAGCCTTTTTATAAATTTATGTTCTCCGAATATATTCACGGACCATGTTGAATTCTGGAAAAAAAATATTACTTTTAATTGCGAGGGTGACGTTTCGAATCGTTGTTTCAACTTGTTCCTCATCATGCATTTCTATTTGCTCCTATGGGTTAAAAATACGGAGCAATTTCAAACGACCATATTCCAATAATTATTACGGGTCTTCCATCGATTTTTCATACTCATTATGCTTATTTAACATTTTATGATTACCTACCATACAAATTTGATTAAAAACTCTTCCAAACATCATTTTGAGATCTGTTTTGACACGTAAAATAGTTGGTTTGGATTTTCCAAAGGGCGAAAATAAAAAATATCAGAAATCACTTTTAGTAGCTGCAATCTTCCGGGAATTGCAGTCAGAAGGTGCGTTTAGGAGAATAGTTTGTTGACAAAAAATATCAGCACATTCGGTCATTTCAGTTCTAAATTACAGCTTCCGTTTCAACTTACCCCGCATTTCAACTTGCCCCGGTGTACCTTAGTTCTACTGTGAAAAAACACCGTGGTTGTGAGTAATTAATGTTATATATCTTGTGCTCATTTAAATGAAATTTATATAGCTTTGTAGCATGCGGCAAATAATGAAATGTATTTAATTTGCACTGCTGAAAGATCGGTGCCCAATGTCCTGTTTTCAACAGGGAAAGTTCGTGTCATGTAGATTATACTTGCATTCAGCGTAGTCCAATTGTAAAGATGTGCCTTCTGTTGGAAATCTTCGATTCTCCTCTACTAACATCCGATTTTGTTTCATTCTTGGATCAGTCTAAGCCGCATCAATCACTGCATGACAAATGCGGCTGCTGATTATGTGACTGAGTTCGCAAGTGCTTTCCCAAACGGATTCTTCCGACTCATCTCGATGCACTGTTTTAACGATTCTCACCCGAAGAAAATTGATTTTTTCCAATGCATACTAATTAAGCGCAGAAAAATCACTCCAGTGTGCCGAGCAAATGAGTCAAGTGATTATGCGTTTCCAATTTCGGATTTGACGACGCAGTTTGACCGGTTGGATGGTCGATCCATTACCCGGGGGTTCGCAAAAGTGCACAAATATTCATAACCACCGGCGATAACGAGAAACACACTGCGCTATAATCGCTTGTTACCTTGCAATGTGCGAGCATTAAAAATTGATGTTCTTACTTCCCTCTCGGCATAGCATAGGAGTGCATACAAGCGCAAGGGAGGGAAAAAGTGCCTCAAGTGTTACGGTGGGAAAAGCGTATGCACCGTGATTCTCTGTCGGTGGCAGTGATTTTCAATGCTGTGCGTTTCTTTAATTTATTTCAATAACCTGTTCGATAATATCGCTCATTTACCATGTTAAAAAGTGATTTGAATAAATAGCTAAGTATACGTCAACCGAGCATAATTTACACGCAGGTAGACTATTAACTGAGTAATCGATATAGATCGTGTTAACTGATTTCGCAGCTCGATAAACGGAGGACAAGCTCTTTTTATTTGAAGTTCTGGAGAAGTGGAACTTGCATGATTGGTCAATTGATTGAGGAATTTATTGCAGCAAATGTGTATCAATTTCTGTTGGCCGACATGTTTTTAACGCTTTCGGAAATTTCCGGATTGTTTTTGCCAGCAATAGAATGAAATAAATAGCCTTTTGGTACAACTTAGTTGTACGAGAAAGGCAAGAAATGTCGATTTTTACTTTATTTTCTTAGCTTTGCCTTCTTTGTCTCCATAGTTTTGACTTCATCGTCTTCTTTGTTTTATTTGTCTTTTTGGTTTCTTTGTCTTCATTATCTTCATTGTCTTCTTTGTCTTATTTATATTCTCCGTCTTCTTTGGCCGCTTTGTCTTCTTTATCTTTTTCATCTTTTTGGCATTCTTTATTTTCTTTAGCATTTTGCCTTCTTGTTTTATTTGTCTTTTTTGACTTATGCGTCTCCTTTGTCTTCATTTTCGTCTTTACCTTTTTTTGTTTTCTTTGTCTCCTTTGACTGCTAAATATGTTTTCTTTGTTTTCTTTGTCTTGTTTGTTTTCTCAGCCATTTTATGCTTTTGTTAAGCAAATAACGACAACAACAATATTATTCTCTCCAGAATAACAAATAGTCGTTTAATATACCATTTGATGTCTTTATTTCGAAATATTTCAATCAGCCCGAGTAATCAAATAAGAAATGCAATTCTTTTCAGTGAGCTCAATCGAAACGATTATTTTTATAAGATGAATATTGCATGCAAGTTATCAAAGTCACAGAATATTTCGTATGGTTCTTGTCTGGGATGAATTAATTGTGTATGTATAACAGTTTTTGAATATTTCATATTGGATTGAATTCAATTAGTGCACTATCACTTTATTACTGAACAACATAGCAATTCATTTTAAATTAGAGCTAATGCCTACTATTTTTTGTCTATTTAACTATCTCTCACTACAAGCTGTTCTTGTATTTTATTATTCAATTGACATTCATATGATAATATGTCAAAACTGCCGAAAACTGTTCTAACTAGAGCTATCGCATACCCACCAATACACCCACACTCATTCCTATACAAACGATGAGTTATTATGTCAATAATCAAGCCCTTGAGCCGTCAGTCTCACGCTCGTCTTTCCACAGCCGCCACACGGCTGCCGAGGTCGATTTCGCCGTTCTTCCTTCTACTACGAAACAACAACCAGCCTACTCTGATTAGTGGAGGCACATCTGTTATCGATTGCTACGCACAACGGAGACGGCTTTTCAGCTGCGGCAGCGGCACTGTGACGATGAACGACATCAGCAACATCTACTACGGACCCCTTCCGGAGGATTCGCCGTACGTGAAACCGTTCCGCTTCCACTACACGCAGAATGGGAAGGAGAAGTCGTGGGATTTGCTAAAAGTGCACGATTCCGTTTCGATCGTCGTCTTCAACACCAGCAGACAGAAGTTGGTGCTGGTGAAGCAGTTCCGACCAGGTTAGTTGGTAAATAAGGATGAATTGCAGTAATTAATCGATTTCTACTTTCTAAGCCGTCTATCACGGGTTGGTCAGTGCGGAAGCGGGAGCTGATGGGCGAAGTATTGATATGACCAAATATCCTCCCAGCTTGGCGGTCACCCTGGAGCTGTGCGCTGGAATCGTAGACAAACCGATTCCACTGGCAGAGATAGCAAGGGAGGAAGTGTTGGAAGAATGCGGATACGATGTCCCCGTCGAACGGCTGGAGCAGATAATAAGCTACCGGTCGGGGGTTGGTACATCGGGGGCATTGCAGGTGATGTTCTACGTGGAAGTTACCGACCAGGATAGGGTTGCTTCGGCAGGAGGAGGCGTCGGCGATGAGATTATCGAAGTGGTGGAATTTAGCTTGGAAGAGGCGGCAAAGCTGCTGGAAAAGGGAAGTGTACTGACGAGTCCACCGGCATTCCTGTTTGGAGTTCTTTGGTTCCTGACCAATCGAGCACCGAAGGCTTGATTGTAAAACAAAGGGTTTTATTAGTTTTCATTTGTTAACTGTTAGACGTTGAATAAAATAAGGGCAATAGTTTTTTGCCGAACTCATTTCAATTCAATTACTTTTCTAGGAACTTTTTTCAAATGGGCGTAATTGAATTTGGCCTTGAAATTTGAAACTTCCAATTCTTTTTTTATTCAACATATTTTGTTCAACTGACATTACTATCAGATAGATTCTTTCTGCTGGGCACATTAGTTAACGAAAATACAGTCGACTCTTCACATCTCGATATCTAAGGGACCATCGAGACAGGGAGAGATCGAAGAATGGAAGAAACATTACAGAGGCGAATGGCTGCCAGAGGCTGGCTAAAGTGTGGTGACCATATGGTATCCTAAAGGAGGACATGTCCTCCTTTTACATTAAAAATCAGATGTCCTCCTTTTGTGCTAAAAAAACCTCCTTATGGATATTAGAGAAAACAACAAATACAATACTACAACACAGATCAAACAACATTCTCAAATAAAACGTTGAACACGATTGTGCTTTTTTACTCTCTAATCTGAAATATTTTTCTTTAAGTTTTCGATAAAAATCAATGTAAATATAAAAAATAAATTACGGTAATTGGTGCCAAAGATTTCAGAAGAATCGGAAATGTGAAAAAATGCTTCTCAATACTTTCTACGATGGGTGTTTAAATCGAATTGCCTTTTGAACGCATCGCACATTACGTTTTTTTAATATGTGAGGCGAATAGAAGCTGCCATGCTATGCCTAAAATGGATTAAAAATTTGAACTAATTTGAATAGTTTTGAGTTTCTTCAGTCTAATTTTCAAATTGTTTTGAAAAATTCTACTGGTATGCTGAGCATTTTCTGATCGGTCCTGATAGAACCTAATATTAGGTCAGTTTACATTACTAAATGTTTAGAATTGTATGCGATTATTCTAGTATACATTATGTGGAATATCTAAAAAAGGCTAGCATAATTATTTTCAACATTTGTGCACTGTTGATTTAAAATCTCCCATTATAAAAATGGTGCTTGTAGTTTATAACTGGAAAGTGATAGGCTCTATCAAAACAGTCGGAAATGTTTCATCTGGAGATGTTATGTTAAAAAAGTAGAAGAAGCTACGAAGGACCTCCGTCGGCCTTCGCAACCTAGAGGCTACTGAACGAGCTCGAGATTCCCAAATTGGACGCATAGTCAAATCACTCGCAATCCATTTCTCAGGCCAATACTTCCACATGTGTATAGTACACGTCATATATGAATTTTCATAACATTGTAAATTAACGTCCAAGTCGGGTGGTTTAATCCTCGGAAATAGGCAATTAACTTTGATTGAACTGAATTCGAACGGATTTAAATTGGATTTGGATTAGATTTTGTTTGGATTTGGATTTGATTGGAATGGATTTGAATTGGATATGAATTGCATTTGGAATGGATTTGAAACGGACTTGGATTAGATTTTGGTTGGATTTGGATTGAATTTGGACTGGATTTGGATTGGATTTTATTTAGATTTGGATTAGAATTGCATTTGTTTGTATTTGAAACGGATTTAGATAGGATTTGGATCGGATTTGGATTATATTTTGATTGGATTTGGAATGGGTGTGGAACAGATTTGGATTGAATGTGGAATGGATTTGAATTGGATTTGGATTGGAATTGGATTGAATGTGACTTGAATTTTTATTGGAATTGGATTGGATTTGAATTGTTTTGTTTTCATTGTATTTGACAAAATCTCAAAATTGATTGTTCTCAATTCACTACATAGATTCAAATCTAATGGCTGCGATCGCTGCGATAGATTTGTGGGACAAAATAGGGACAAAAGTATGAATTTACAATGGAAAAAATCAGCGAAAGAGACAGGAGATTATAGAAGGATTACAATAAGCAATATCGGTTATAAAATTTATGCGAAATGATTGGTAAAGAGATTACGAGAATATGCAGGCGATCCTGGATATCATCAAACAGCATTCACGCAGAACAGATCAACGGATGACCAAATGTTTTTCACAAGAAGATACTTGGAGGAATATTGGAATAGTGGAAAGTCAATCATTCTTTCATCGATTGATATGAATAAGCTTTTGATTTCGTAGAAATTTCCTCGGTGAGTAGAAGATTGCAAATGATAATTATTTTATAATTTACACAGAAAAGAAATAATAGTTTTTGAATATAACGTAATATTCTTCCAATAATCCTAATAGGTACAACAAATACTAGAGGAACTGAATGTGCCAAGCCATCTCATAGATAGGGTGATGGATGCTTTGAACATTGAGCGTACCTGCGTGTTATGGGAAGGAGTAGGAAATTAAAAAGAACTACCCAAGCTTGAATCTACTAGAATCAAACAAAAGCAAACTTCCAGTAGTATTAGCCTTCGCATATGACCTATTAATAATCGCCACATCATTGAAACAGACAGAATCATTTTGTAAAACTGTAAAAACTGAAAAATAAAAAGCGAAATGGTGATAATAAATATAAGAAATATTGAGAAAAAATCCAGAATCACAGATTTATCATTGCAGATAACGGAAGCAAGTCACGAACGAAATCGCATGAAGTCACCATATATTCGAGGTAAGATCTAAATATTATGATCTTATAGTACGCATAATTAAATACGCGCCGTTTACAAAATAGTCTTGTAATTATGGTGTAAATACGCAGCTTATTATAAGATTGTTTAAATGATGGAAGTGTAAACACAATCCCATTATCCATATTATATTGGCAATATGTTTGTGCGGGGCTTGTTGATGGTGAAAGTGACCTCGGAATGGTTGTGAGTTACCAAACCTTCTGAAATGGGTCACCGGATCGCAACAGAGCTATCACCTTCCAACTCCCGGGCTAAAAACGATTGTAGGCAACTACAGTCATTTTTCTTCCATAATACCACTGCCAGACAGTGGGGGTTGGATTGGACACACACAAAATAGGGACAAAAGTATGAATCAAGATTCGTCTTTCGCAACCCATCATTGATCAACCCACGACCTCCCTGGGAGTCGCAGCCCACAGTTTGGAAAAAAGCTTAAATAACTTTTAAAAAAATCATTGCGTTCTATGGTAGAGGATTTTTTTTGCCTTTTTTAATGAGAAAAGAAGGGAAATGTGGGGTTTGAGTAAGTTACCATCATTGTGTGATTATACATTAAGGTCACTCCTGACAGAATCCCAGTTTCAAAGTGCTCGCGTTCTCGGGGGCACACCACTCGATACGGAAGCAACGCACAACTGTCACTTTTATATATTTCGACGCAGCAAAGCTGAATCAACAAAAATGACAGTTGTCCGCCGCCTCCGTATCGAGTGGTGTGCCCCCGAAAACGCGAGCACTTTGAAACTTGGATTCTGTCAGGAGTGACCTTAACACCTCAGCGTGTCTATCGGTGCGCAGCAAGCCATGACTCGGCCTCTTCTGGTCAGACCTCTGTGGCGTCTCCACTGCTTTTCTCAATTTTTATAAACGATGGCTCGCTGTGTGCAGATATTATAGAAATTTATAAAACATTAAAATACGACAGGACTGCTTGGAGCTCCAAAATATGGTGCGTATCTTCGCGGATTTGTGTGCCGCAGTGTCGAAAACTAAAACATCATTATATCCTTCCCGGACAATGACGAGTTCTTCTCATCCCCAATCGACAATTGGGCTTCATTATATCTCAGAACCCACTACTGTTCGGTAAGTTATGGGGTCAATTGCTGTCATATGGAGTCCATTCCATGCCAGTTGGATCGCTTGAATAGAAACTATTTGAAGAATGTAAGATATGCACTTCATGCACATGTGGCGTGACCCGATGAACAAGCCACCGTACGTGGAACGTTGCTGCCTTCTGAAAATAGAACCATTTCACGCGAGGCAAACAATTGTTTAGGGTGCTTTTGCTGGGAAGCTGTTAAGGGAGATACCGAATGTTCTGATATGTTCCTGATATACATCTCCTACGGATTCCATAGCGTCTTCAAAAATAATAGATTAATCATGGAATGCGGGACAAGTAGGCTTAATCCGGGACTGTCCCGCATAATCCGGGTAGTCTGGTCGCTTTAAACTAATCTTACGCATACAAAATTTGAACTTCCGAATAGCTTTGTAAAATCCGGCAACCTTATTAATTTTGCAAAATCCAAGATATATGATCCTACAGGTAATCCGAATATGGCTACTAAGTCAGTACATTCCAAGATAAATTTCCAGATAATATATTTGGCTTTCCGTGTACTGCACAGAATACTTCTCAATTTCTCTGAGATTTTGTTATATCATAGCTAAACTGGTAGTCTCATGTACATTAACGCCGACAAGTGGCTACATGAAATCTAAATTTGTTTTAACCAAAATCAATGCTCGCAGGACTTTGAGATTTTCTTGATCGTAAACATTTTTTTGTTGGTCTTCCATACGCAACTAGTAGTTTCACTAACTGCAATACATTTTTTCGGCCAGCTTTCAGACACGCCTTATAGTTTTCTAAACCATAAACCATTTCCCACCGGTCTTCCAGACGAGGCTTTGATGTTCTTTAAACCACAAAAACATGTTTCCAGTTCTCTTTCAGACGCGCCACCACAAACGAGCTTCCGACGGTATTCGAGACGCGTCTTGTGATTTTGCAAACCACAAACCAGTTTCCGACGGACTTCAAGGCGCGCCTTGTGATTTTGCAAACTAAAATACATATGGTCGGGGTTCAGCCAAACCGCACCAAGCGGCTTTTCGACTGACTTGTGATATTTTGTTCGTAAAAGGACAACGGAAATAGTTTCATATCAATTTAAACGTACATTTACAGTAGAATATCCTCAGTTATGGGGTTGAGGAATACAGGATACGATTTACGATCAATTAAATCTGCTAAACTAAAGTTTGAGCAGAAAAATCGGTAATTTTTCGTTGGCGCTTGGTGCTTTTTGGCTGAACCCCGACCATATATCACTCTTCACAATTTAGGGTCACTCCTGACGGAATCCAAGTTTAAATATGCTCGCGTTTTCGAGGGCACACCACACGATACGGAAGCAACGCACAACTGTCATTTTTATCAATTCACGCATGCTCAAGGAATCAATATTCGAGCAACGCCTAACAATATACCCTTTGTCGTCAACAGAGTTTGTTACTGACAAACGCATCTAGCGACAAACCTTTATCAGAACCTGAACCTGAACACAATATGACAAGAATCATTTGCCTTGCATGCTCTGATATTTCCGAGAATACGATGCTAATTTTGTAATCATTGTTCGATCCTCGAACATTTCCATAAAAGCAGAAACTATGATAGCATAAAACCGAAATTTGCTCTAGAAATAATGCAAAATAACGAGATGAAAAGTTAGCAACAAGATTGTCTTCTTTTTTGTTGCTGACAAAATTTTTCGAATCTTTGTCATTATTATCTCCGGCGCAGCAAAGCAAAATCAACAAAAATGACAGTTGTGCGCCGCCTCTGAATCGAGTGGTGTGCCCCCGAAAACGCGAGCACTTTGGAACTTGGATTCCGTCAGGAGCAGAGGCGCATCCACGTTCCGAGTCGTGGGTAGGACAAATAGGAAATGCCAATTTGGGAAACAGTTCTGGTATTAACAGTAGCATTAAGCGATTCGCAGGCGTTACAAGACTATTGTGTCACTTACATCCGTTAACACAAATACTACTTTTGGACTGGTCGCTGGAAGCAAGACACTCTTCAACAGTCGACTCTTGAAATGAAGTTTTGGAGCCTCCGAGACTTCTGAGCATCCTGAGCCCCTTGAAAGCGGCTTACGAGCCACTTAAAAGAAGGCTTCTGAGCATGTTGAAAGTACGCTTCTAAGCCTCTTGGCATAAAAATTTCGTGCCTCTTGAAGGGAAGCTTTCGAGCATTTTGAGAGGAAGCTTAAGTAGAGCCTCTTGAGGGGATTCTTCCGAGCCTCTGGAAGAAAGGCTTCCAAGCATCCAAAGAAAGGCTGCAGAGCCTCTTAAAAGGTAGTTTTCGAGCCACTTGAAGAGAGGCTTTAGAGCCTCTTAAAAATAGGGTTCTGAGCCTCTTGAAAGTATGCTTCCAAGCCTCTTGAAAGAAGAATTTTGAGCCTCATAAAGGGAAGCTTGCGAGCATCTTAAAAGGACCCTCCTTCTTGAAATTAGGCATCCGCGCGTTTTGAAAAAAAGGTTTCAAAGGCTCTTGGAAGTACGCTTTCAAGCATTTTGAAAGAAGAATTTCAAGCTTATTGAAAGGAAGCTTCCGAGCCTTTAAAATCTCTTGAAAATAGGCTACCGCGCCTTTTCAAAACAGGCTTCCGAGCTCAAGAGCTTCTTGAAGGGACGCCACTGAACCTCTTGAAAGTAGTCTTCCAAGCCTCTTGAAAAAAAACTCCGGATACTCTTGAATGGTGCTTCCCAGCTTCCTTAAAGGAGGCTTCCGAGAAGCGTAGAACGATTCTTCTAATTCTCTTGCAACGAAGCAACTGAACTTTTCGGAAAAAACATCCATGCCTCTCAAATGTAGACTTTCGTACCTTCAGACTCTAGATTTTAGTTCAGAAGCGAGTTGTTAGCATATTATTCAATATTTTGTTTCGAATAGGTAGGGGAAGATCCATAAAGTACGTCACGCAAAAATCTGCGATTTTCAACCCCTCCCCTTCGTCACACTTTTGTATGTAATACACCTCTAAATTTTTTGTATGGATCGTCACGCTGCTCTGAACCCCCTCCCCTGGGCGTGACGTACTTTGTGGACGGCCCCTAGATTGCATTGCAGTTTTTTAAAATTTGTTCATTCAACGTTTTGTCCTTTTGATCTTTTTATCGCCCTTTATACACTGTGCTCGTTTTGGAGGGCAGGATTCAATAGGCTTTGATTTACTAATCGTCATGCATATTATATACAAGACATAGTTTTGAAATAAAAAATTTCACAATTATCAAACTTTATCAATAATTTTGATTGTAATTGTAATACAGTCGACTCTGTCGAATTTCTAGACTACTAGACCATTTTCTGACAATAACAAACACAACAAAAACAAGAGATGACATTTCACGCAAAAAAAAGCGTTCCCGAATTCGTGAACCAGCGAAAATACACCGTGATTTAATTCATGTATGTGGGAACACCAGTCACGTTTTCCAGAACGTTCCAGAAAACGTGACTGTATTCCCGAATCCGTGACTGTTGTTCCCGAAAAAAACACCGTGAACTCGGTAGTTCACGAATTCATGAACTTTTTTTTTGCGTGTTGTTTTGTTATCGTTTTTCATTGCAACGAGCTTTTATCGATCTAGTACATATTTCAATTTTCCTTCCATTCCAAGATCTCTCCTTATATCGATGGTCCCTTCATTATCGAGATGTGTAGATGCGACTGTAGAGCCGCCATTACTCATTCTTGTCCGAGGTACCCCCTGGGGCCAGCGAAGGTACCCCCAGGAGTACATGTTCCCTGGGTTGAGATCCGCTAATATAGATTACCGAGACTTTCAGCCCGAGGCTGGCTCGTCTCGAAGAATCTGTTTTCGGAGCTCAGAACCCTTTAAGGTGAAGGTGGGTTGAGTACCAAAACAAAGCTTTGGAAATATTGGTACAATAAAAACTGTCATATACTGTAGTAGTATTGGTATCGTATTTTTAAAAAACATAAAATATTGGTAGGGTGGTTCAAAAAACGACCCAGCTCCAACACGCTCAATCGATTCCGTCCCATGCTCCGAGTGTACTCCAAAAATCGAATTGAACAAAAACTGGTTGGGCACAAGCCGGTTCAAGTTTGTATGAAAACTAGTATGGGAAACAAAACCTTCCGTTACACTGGCTACAGCGCCTCCCCTCCAAACGCTGGCGAAAAGAGAACCCACATAGCTGAAAGCAACATTCTAAAGACTTCACTGAACGAAAATCGCACCGCAGGAAAGATCCATTGATTACGTAACGCAAAAATAGCATTTTATACCCCGCTCACCCCCATGTCACACTTTTTGTATGAAGTATCTGCCCCTGGTGCAATAGATATCACAGACAAATTTTGGCTATTTTGTTGAAGCACACGTTTCTGATGCCACACTGATGCCTTCTGAGAAGCCTAATAAATATCTAAAAGCCTAATTAATCATGCTAAAGACACGCAACCTCGATTGAAATCGACTTCTAACTATTGGAACGACCATTCAATATGGATTGTCTACAGAGTTAAAGCTCTTGAATATTTCATCCATTCATATGGTCTCCCCCCTCGCCACCGCCCAAAGACGGAGCGCCACAATCAGAATAATGTAAAATTCAACCTCGCCATATCAACTGTCATACAAACCTGAAACGACCTGTGCACGGTAAGCCTCTATTCAAACCAGCCCAAACCATCGGATGACACCCAAATTATAAATTAAGGGTATGCGATAACACACTTTTTCTTAACGAAACGAAACGAAACGAAATTAAAAATGTCTATGTTAATTCGAAACGAAACGAATCGAAAAATAGATTTACTTTCGATACTTCGAAACGATACGAAATCAAGGTTCATTCAATTCGAAATTTTTCGAAACGAAACGAATTTTTTTTTTCTTTCCGCGGAATTTTTATTGAATTGGTTTAGGTTTTACATAATGTTTCTGATATCATTTTTTCGAAGTCAAATAACTGTTTTGCGACCAATAGAGTTATAGTAAAAGAAGAAGGGTATGATAAATCACCGCGTTTCCGTATATATGCTATTGACGATAAGGCAATACACCAGCATTTGTAGTGCTTCCAAAGGAATTAATCGTGGAACATGATCAATTTTTCATGTCTGATTACATTAACACTCTAAGCCCGACTTCTTCAATTTTGAGTCGGATCACTTTTGTACAAAATAGGATATCCCAAAAATTGAGTTAACCTGCCGGGACTCGCATTGTTGTAAAAAGTACAACACATTGAGTAAAAATGAAATATCTTTTTAGTCAGTTGACCAATTTGCACCAAACCACCATGTATTCCTCTACAAAATTAGTTCTCCATCACTTGAGAAAATAATAAAAGTGATTTGATAGAGTGACCAGTAATGAATTATCTATTTATTTCAATAAAAATTCATCCTAAAAGTAGCGCGATTTTTTCTATATTATTTCTGACCATAATCTTGGAGTTCATTCGCAGTTCTCACTCACCTATGACCGTAGGTGGCCACCAGGCGGCCTTCCGGAAAACCCAGAACGTCCGTAAAAATGGTCATTTTGGGAAGTTTGTCCTAGAGCAGCGCAATGTTTTCTAAACCATTTCTGACGGTGATTATGATGATATTTCACAGTTCTTACTCAGCCACCAGACGCCTTCCGGATAATCCGGAGCGACCGTAAAAATGATCATTTTGGAAAGTTTGGCTTAGAGTAGCGCATTTTCTTTTAAACCATTTCTGACAACAACCTTGAAGCAGAGTGTATGTGATTAAGAGTGGCGACACTTTCAGAATTGGAACAAGCCTTTCCGCAAATCTGGAACTTCCGCTAAAATGGTCGTTTTGTACAATTCGTCCTAGACCAATATTTTTCTTCTAAATCATTTTCGATAATGACCAGGGAGTTAGACAATGCTCTTTACCATACAATATTGTATAGAGTTTTCCACCTTCACCATAGGTATAATAATAACCCAAGAATATACTACGCAAACAAATGAATGATGAATTTTATCATAATAATACTAAAATAGTAGTCATTGATGAAAATAACCACATCAGGTATTCGAGCGATATTGAATACCAAATCAATACCTCATCTAAGTTAAGTTATTCGACAAGTATGATTTGTTTGTAATGGCCATCTAAGTTCCTGAAAATACCTTAATGAGGTACCATACCTACTTGATGTACATACAGTACACTTTGCCTTACTCTATGTACTGTAACTCGATGTGAATCTTGGCTAGTATGATCAGTTTCTTGATAATAATTTAGATGAATAACGATAATACGATAGATAAAATAACGATAATACGATAGATGAATAATTGATAATAATTTAGAATAATAACGAGTGGCCAACCCCAACAAACATTGAATGCTGGTAAACTGCCGCTAACCGCATGTCGAGCGCATCTGTATATAGACGCCATGTACATATGTGCTGGACTTGCGGTAAGCGGCAGTAAAGGTCTTGTTTAGCCAAAAAAAAAGCTACTTCAGCTAAAAAACTAAATTGTTTGTTGGGATGCGATAGGAACGCAAAAGACGGAATTGTAATTGGATGTAAAACACAAGATTTTACTGCATTGTCAATTTAAACAGCTACTGCTAGACTAGTCATGTTGAAGGTTAAGGATTGGAAACAAAATGGAAACGATACGGAAATTCATTTCATGTTCTAGCGATTGCTGGAACATGAGCAATATGGATCTTTATCAAAGTAGGCGAATGAAATGAGCTCGAGATCGAACCCAAGGCCTCCTGCGTATAAGACAAAAACAGGAGCCATTAGACTGTCAAGCACACTTTTCTGAACACATTGGTTATCAAATGTAAATGACGGCGCGTTTAAATGCCACATATCCTGAAATATCTAAGCTGGTTTATTTATATATCACCACCCAGCGAATGTAATCCAAACTAAACAGTTTTTCAGAATATTGGTTTTCATCCTTGAACAGCTGTGTAGAAGATGGATACTCTCTAATATCACAGATCCAGGGATATATAACCAAACTGGTGATCTCAGATACACTAGCACTACTCTACGGATGAATCATAATTTTTCAAAATATTAGTTTACAATCCCCAAACACCTTTGTAGAAGACGACAACTTTCTAAATCCCACAGATCCCGAGATATCGGAGAACTGATATCTCATATGTAGTGACTCCTTGCGGATGAATTCTAGATTATTCAGTTTTTCAACATATTGGTTTCCAATCCTCGAACAACTTTGTAGAAGACGGCAATATTCTAAATCCCACAGATCCCGAGATATCGAACTTAACTGATCTTTCATGTACACTAGCGCCACCTTGCGGCTGAATTCTGAAATAAACCGTATCTCATATTGGTTTCCAATGGTCGTACATTTTTATAAAAGATGTCAACTTTCAAAATCCAACAGATTCCGAGATAAACCAAACTGATCTATCATATACAGTAGCGCCACCTTGTGGCTAAGATAAATAGGCTCTCGACATATTGGTTTCCAATCCTCGAACAACTTTATAAAACACGCAATTTTCTAAATCCCACAGATTCCAAGATATCAGAGAACTGATCTCTCATATACACTAGCGCCGCCTTACGGCTGAATTCTGAATTTAACAGTTTCTCAACATATTGGTCTCCAGTCTTTGAACAACTTCGTAGAAGACGGAAATTTCCTAAATCCCATAGATTCCGAGATATCGAACCACACTGGTATTTTCATATACACTAGCGCCGCTAAGTGAGAGAATTCCAAATCATTTTTTTTTTCTTGACTCATGGGGCCACATGGGATTAAAGATGGATTTAGAATTTTTCTCACAACGCCAGGGTTTTTAGAATTGTTATAAGAAACATTGCGCCATTTATTGAGAAAATTGACTATTTTCACTGGTGTTCCGTTGGTTCCGGATCTTCCGGAGGACCAGCAGAACATCCATTGGACTTAAAAAATGTCCTCAATGATAGTATATATCCCCTTTATTATTATTTTACCGAAAAAATCACGTTGATATCATTTTAATTGGCTTCATTATAACGGATTTTCGGCCTGTTGTACTTTTTACAACACGCGAGTTCTCGTAAAGTTGAAAGTTGAAGCGAGTTGTAGAAGGTTAAAGATACTTTTCATTTCCTGTTAATTATTTTTTATAAAATGAATTCACAAATTTGTCTATTAACGCCTACTACATTATGTCTTCAGTCGTTTTATAGAAGAAAACTTAATACGTATTTATGGACTCAGAATGAGGTTATATAGTAGGCGTTAAAAGACAAATTTGTATAATTAAAAATTTTGAAAACAGCTTTATGATTTTGTTCAGCGGCGCAGCCGAAATTTTGGATAATATAAAGCAAGCTAGAAGTTTGGATTTGCTTCGAAATTCCGCGGAATTCCGTTAAATTTCGTTAAACGCTAGTTTTTTTCCAGCGAAATTTTTGTAATTTATCGAAACGAAACGAAATCAAGAAATCAGATTTCGCCATGCTCAAATTCCGCGAAATTCCGCGGAATTTCGTTTCGAACCACCTGAAACGAAATTTTTCGAAATACCGCATATGCTTATTATAAATCATAATCGACTGAGCGTGGCGGAGCAAAATTATTTTTGAACCACCCTAGTTATTAGTTTGCTGCTGCCGGTGCCGTTGTTGACATTCGCTCCGCGATCAGTTTTTAATCGTTTTTCGGGCAAAAATAGCAGTTTATATTAAGTTTTCGGTTTAACCAAGTGACTGTTTTCGAAAAGTGATGTTCAATTTGCATTCCATCAACATTTTGGGCTGCTCATGTGCGGAGAAGTGAGTAAAAACTTGATTTTTTCAGTGCCCTTTGAGAAGAAGTGAAGTGCAGCGATGAACTCACCAAATCGCGAACAACTAATAAATCGGCACGAAACTGCTGATTTATGATATTATTCGAGCTGAAATGCATAAGACTCTTTGGATAAACTTGTTCATTATCACGGGAAGTGAATAAATATGCTGTGAACAGGTTAGTAATTTGAATATTAAACTTTTGTTCGATGCTGTTCGATGCATTCGAAAGTTGGTGGGAGAGGAGTGCGGGAGGTGTGGGGTTGACCAGTGGGAGGATCGGTGCCATATTGACGGCCATCGTGGTACTCTTCCAACTATGTCCTTAAGAGCGGTCTTCGGTATGTTTCTGGTTCCTCAGATTTCAATAGACCTTTTGAGGTTTGAAGAAGACTTTTTCCGTGAGCTTTGAATAATCCATTCAATCGTGCCTAATCATAACTTCTAAAATATTTAATTAATCGCATTTGCAGATTTCAGCAACTTCTATTTCACCTCTGTAAAACATAGACATCTTTGAGCGCGTTAGGGATTTTAAAGTGCCTGAAGTCTTTTGAACAACAATCAGTCAGCAGTCTATTGCTTTAGGATACCAAAAACATCTATGATTATTGTTTGGACTGTGATTAACTTTAAAATCATCTTCTGCTAACACACAAATTCTTGCCATCCAATGACTTCATATGTTCTTACCAGAATCATGGGTAGGACAAGCTTTGACTGTCCCACCCAGGAAAATTCATGCGTAGGACATGTCCTACCTGTCCCACCCACTCCCGGCGCCACTGGTCAGGAGTGACCTTAACCACTTCAATATGCCAGGAGAAATGTCAAAAAAGAAAAAGCAGAGTCACAAACAAATTTCCACAGCGAGATGTGGGATGCAATTCTCTGAATAATTTTGAAAATTTCAAAATGATAAGTACCTACTTGAAAATAACTTTGAGCACCAGATAGACTTTTGATTATCTACATTGCACATATGATTTATTTGATTGATCGTGATAATAAATGTTTTTCTCGAATTGATTCCGGAAATGGTACTATTTTTGATATTTATTGAATTTCTAATCTCGTGGAAAAAACATCTTCAAAAAAAAAATCAGCTTCTAATTTTTAAAATTATTTTGAATTCCGTTGGCTAGACCTTGCCGTGGTAAATTTTTGTGATTCTACTTTTCTCTAATGACAGCAATTAGTTGGGAAGTCCAAAAGTGTTCGGCTCGGAAGAGAGGTACAGAAGGAACAAATCCATATGAAAACCCAAAGAACGGAATTGACATCTTTTGGGTTAACAAACGGAGAACCTTTGGTCTTTCAAACATTTTTGGGTTTCCGAACGGAACTCTTTATGCGCTTTTGAACTAAATTATTTTGGCTTCGGAATCCCAAAAGGATATCCCTTTTACAGAAACAGAAAAAAGTCCATTCAGATTTTTTTTCAGAAATTCCTTTCCAGAATCCCAAATAATTGCTTTTGCGCTTCCTAGGAAAGGACTGTATCGAAAATAAGTTATCTACATCATTTTATTCGAATAAAATCGGATGAATTTTAAAAAATTATTTGAATTTGTCTAGCATTATATGTTAATTTTGTTTGTTAAGTTTTATGAAAAAATGTAATACTGAATAAATATTGCCATATTCCAACATTTATTCAAGCATGTTTCTTCCTGGTCACAAATCGGCATAAAATTGCCTCGTTTTAAAACATGATTAATTTCTGGTCCAAATTCCGGTCACATGATTTTGATTTTCTTCCTTTTTCCGACAGGTTAGCGAACGTGTAGTATTCCCCAAGCTTGTTGACCATACATTTTTACCTTTGGGGGTGGATAGCGAAACGCTTGGTCAAATATTCCATCTCGATGCCCTTCTTACGGAGCCATGTGTCCAAAACTCGAATTCAAAGATCACTTTCAATATGCGATACATCGGGAACAACAAATTTTCAACAAAAAACAAATTCTGATTTGAAACTTAACATATGAATACATCGAATGCAGGGTAAAACAAACCAATACCTACATGAGCTTCTGAGTAGTAACACTTTGAAAGTGGATAACTTATTTTCGATACAGTTCTTATTCTAATCAGAATCTCTTGTCCAGAAGCAGAAAAAGATTCCGTACAGAATCCCAGAACGCTAGCGATTCAATCGAAAGTCCAAAAGTATTTTGTCCAGAAACCCATCAGAATTCCGTTTGGAAGTCCAGAAGAATTTCTTTGGGGATCCCAGAGTGATTCCTTTCGAAACCCAAAAAAAAATCATTCAGAAAATCGGAGGGATTCCGTCGGTAACCTCAAAAAAATAAGGTTCGGCAGTTCATATAATTTTGTACGGAAATCCGTACGAACGGAATTCTTTTGGGCCTTTAAACTGGATCATTTTGGGCTTCAGAATGGATTAATTTGGACTTCTGAATGGAATCTTTTTAGGTTTCCGAAAGGAATCATAGAATCTTTCCGATTGCAATTCTAAAAGAATTCTGTTTGGAACCCTAAAGGGATCCCGTTCAGAAGCCTAAAAGGCTCCGCTCGGAATTCTAAAACGATGCCGTTTGGAAACCTTATTGAATTCCGTACGAAATCCCCATAACGATTTTGTTTGAAAACCCAAAATGGTTTAATTGGAAAGTTTTTAAAAACTGAATGTCTGTAAAAGTCTGTAACTTCAATCAAAAGTCTGCATAATGTCTGTAATCTGTATGATGTCTGTATGCAAGACCAAATGTCTGTATAAATACAAACATGTCTGTATGTCTTGCATCCCTGTGTTGAAGTAAAGGACTTACCTTTAAAGTCCCTGTCAAAATGTATTGCCAAAAAAAAACAGAAGATCTTCGACCTTTCTTCTATGGAAAGGATGGGGAGGGCAATACCCGTTAGCCTTCGGTAAGGGTGTCTTCTGTGTCTTTATTAAGGAGACTTTCACCCCGAGGCTGGCTCGTCTCCGGAACCTTCGGTAAGGGTCCTCATCCCCGATGTATGGTGTTCGGGGGGCCGATAGGAGTACTAAAGTTGGTAGAAAAATCCTAGAAATAAAAAAAAATTGCTGCAATTGTCAGCATCACGGCCCTTTAGGCTTTCGCGGCCGGAGGGCGCTTTTCAATCATGGGATACCTCAACTCCCGTTGCACTTGACAAGCGCATGGGAAAACTCGCCTGCAGAAAAAGGCTGGTTCTGTTCATAGTAGCGATAGTCCTCTGGAATTCGCCTGCGTACTGAGAGACTGCTACCAGGAAGGCGAAGTAGTCACCGAGAGCATTGGCAACTCGTGCAGGGTCAGAAATTGTGCGGTTACCCTGATCGATGTGGATGGGAGCCGCCCTCGATTTTCCACTAATTGTATTTACCCGCCTCCAAAGTTCGGCGGAGGTCTGGGACGGGTTTATGCATCTGCCTCAAGTGCTATTTTGAACCTTTCATTATCTACCATAATGCACGAGAAGGGCATCATCACTGCTGGGAGGATTGAGCTTGGTTTTAGCGCCTCATGGCTATTGAAATAAATGAATTACTCTTTTTCTTCAAAATTAGGTGGAATTTAGTAATTTTTCTTCATTTTTAACCGAATTTTCAAGGGTGCCCACAACCGAACCTCAAAATTGAAATGTCTAAAAAGTCAAATTTGCAAAATGGTCAATACACTTTTAATATGGTCCAACCTGATTGAACAAATCAAACTAATTTTTCTTCGCCAGTAGTAAGGTTGTTCCTCTAGCATTCCATTGGTGTATAAATGATGACATAATATCAACTAGAGTCAAAGTTTCCTTACACAAGAGAAAATTGATCCGTAACTTATTTTCTTCATACATCGCATCGCAATCGCTTTGCATTTCTGATTATTTTACAAATTGAAATTTGCAAGTGAAATATCGAAAGATATGAAAATTTTGACGATTTTTCGATAAATAATAAATAAAAACTGCAATAAATTTGAAGATTTTTGTTGTTTTATTTTTGAATCAAACGAACGAAACTTAACCATTATATCAACTAATACTCCTCACATTCAGCATAATAACAAAAAAGGTAACTTACTTTTTTTTACAGCGGGATGCACATACAACATCAAAACAATTATTTTTTGATATTTATGCGTGATGGACTATCGGAATAAAATGGTCATTATTTTTTTCGCTTTTCTACAATCAATAGCAATCAATCAAAGCAAACTATGAAGACTCGTATTGACGCATTGACTGTTGCATTGTCATCCATTTTTGTTTGTAAGTTTTTGTAAGTGAAAATTCACAAACTAACAAAAATGTCGCTACTACTTGTGTGAGTCGATTCTATGTTTTGCATCTTTGACTATTTGAACTTGTAACTTTCATACACTGAATTACAGATCTCGTTCCCAACGAATTTTTAAACTGAAACACCTTATTTCGTCTAACCGTGCACCAACCATCAATCGAACATTTTTCGAAACCAACGGTCAGATTCGGGGAATCGATCACCTGCGGGAACCCAAACTGAACAAAGGTCTCGCCTTCACGCTGAATGAACGACAATCGCTGGGCATTCACGGGCTGCTCCCACCCAAGATTCGCACATTGGACGAACAGTTGGAGCTGTGCCGAATTGTGATCTCTCGCTACAAGGAAGACCTGAACAAGTACGTCTACTTGGTCGAGCTGCACGATCGCAACGAGAAGCTATTCTTCCGACTGCTGACGGAAGACATCGAGAAGATGATGCCGATCGTCTACACGCCGACGGTGGGACTGGCCTGCCAGAAGTTCGGGGTAATATTTCGGCGGCCACGGGGGTTATTCGTGACGATCAATGATCGTGGCCACGTGTACGAAGTGTTGAAGAATTGGCCCGAGATGGATGTGCGGGCGATAGTGGTGACGGACGGTGAACGGATTCTGGGGCTCGGCGATTTGGGAGCGCAAGGCATGGGAATCCCGGTGGGAAAGTTGGCCCTGTATACGGCACTGGCCGGGGTAAAGCCACACCAGTGCTTGCCGATGCTGATCGATGTTGGAACGAATAACGAGGAGTTCTTGAACGATCCGTTGTATATTGGGCTGAAACAAAAGCGTGTGAGCGGGGAGGAGTATGATGAGTTAATCGATGAGTTCATGGCGGCCGCGGTGAAGCGATATGGGCAAAACACTCTGATTCAGTTTGAAGATTTTGGGAATAAAAACGCTTTCAAATTCTTGGCTCGGTACAGAGACACGTACTGTACGTTCAACGATGATATTCAGGGGACGGCGTCCATTGTGGTGGCTGGGTTGATTGCCTCGCAAAAGATTGTAGAGAAAACAATGTCTGAACATACATTTCTATTCTTTGGTGCGGGCGAAGCAGCTATTGGTATTGCTAATCTTCTGGTGAGAGCGATGGAGTCCGAAGGCATGTCGACTGAACAAGCTTGCCAGAAGATTTGGATGTTCGATAAGCATGGATTGTTAGTGTTAGAAAGAGAGAAGGAAAACTTGGATGCGCATATGGTTCGCTACGCGAAAGATATATGTCCAACGAAGGACTTTTTGGCAATCGTCAAAGAGATTAAACCATCAGTGCTGATTGGAGCATCGGCCGTCGCTGGAGCTTTCAACGAAGAAGTACTGAAATCTATGAGAGAATGTAACGAACGTCCAATCATATTCGCCTTGTCAAACCCAACGGCAGTCGCAGAATGTACACCCCAACAGGCATACGATGTTACGGAAGGCACTTGTTTATTTGCTTCTGGGTCACCATTTCCGCCGGTTCAGAGGGATGGAAAAACCTTCATCACTGGTCAAGGAAATAATGCGTATGTCTTTCCGGGTGTGGCTTTGGGCGTTATTGCCTCCGGAATTCATCACATTTCAGACGACATATTTCTAACGGCAGCGCAAGTCATTTCCAGGAAGGTTTCCGAGGAAGATTTATCCAAAGGTCTACTGTATCCTCCATTGAGTAGTATCAAGCAGTGTTCAATCGAAATAGCTGTTGCAGTGGTTGAATATGCTTATAAGGAAGGTTTGTTGAAATTTTTAAATGTTTAAACGATGTTTGATTTACGAATTCATGAAATTTTAGGTATTGCTTCCAGGTATCCCGAGCCGGAAGATAAACTGGCACTTGTCAAGTCACACCAATACTGCTTCCGCTACGAGCCATCACTTCCTGCAACCTGGGCCTGGCCGGAGCAGCATTTTAATCCTCACGGAGCATCCAAGGATCCATGTTCAAATAATAAACAAAAATAAATGCATAGTTGGAAATGTATTCATCTTGATTCGGACTAATACCAAGAAGTATAGTCAGTAGCGTCCAGATGATCCGTAAATTTTTCTTCCATTCAATTAGTCAAAACTGACAAAACCATTCCCACATTTAAATAAGTTTAGTTGGCAATGTCCATAAAGCTGTTGGTTAAAATCCATTACTTGTGCAGGGTATCTAAAATGAGAACATTTTTCGGGATGTTCGGCCACATTGAGAGTTGACGTAAAGTCAATGTCAACCTCTCTCCCCGAACAGCCAAGATAGCTGTGTGGTGTCGGCAGCCAGTTATCTGGCTAAGAATAACGCTACGGATTGCATGTTCCGGTGGTAGAAGTCCACCATACAGGTGACCCCAAATTCTTGGTGTGATGCGGCTTTATGCTTACCGTGCCTACGAATGAATGGTTAGGGGGGTCTAAAAAGAACCTAACCGCAAACGGAGCCTGTGAAGCACCAGGGCACCCTTCACAGTATCTAGCCCTTACTGCGCTAACCGGAGCTATGGCGTAGTTGACTTTTTGCTTCTCCGAAATAATCGGCTACTCTTATTCAATCTCAACTTGAGATTAAATAAGGGTGGGATTATGAGCATGTTTTTATTTAGTTTTTCAACAAATTGTCACCTATATGGATTCCCTTTGCGTTATACAAATTGTACTCTGTGTTTCGTCTTCGACTTTCTTGATAAGATACCAATTTAGTTTCATCGTTGCTGTTCATATCAATGCTGAACTTGTGGAGTGTATTATCTTAATTTGCAATGGCTTCAGTTAAGATAGCTCAAATCAATCTTCAGCATAAAAGAATAGCAACGAATAATCTTTGTAGACTTATGTAAAATGGCAAATCCCAAGTGGCTTTGGTGCAGGAACACTATTTTTGCAAGGGTACCTTCTGCCTAGGTAACCTAGTGAACCCGGTTTTTGCTGCTTTCAGTAAAGAAATGGCAAACTCTCGATCAACGCCGCGTGCATGTGTGCTTGTTAACAATGCTATTGTTGCTACACTTATCTCTGAACTAACAACCAGAGATGTATGTGCTGTCACAATTGATGCCACTGGCGGAACCCCCGTCAGGAAATACGTCTATTGTTCGGTTTATTTACCACATGATGAACCATCCCCTACGGATGCTTTCAAACGAGTTGTCATATAAGGCCTTCCGCTAATTGTCGGCAGTGATGCTAATGCTCATCACATCATCTGGGGTAGCTCGGATATCAATCTGAGAGGCTCCAGGTTGATGGAATACTTAAGTAGTACCGAACTTAGTTTACTTAACATAGGCAATCGCCCAACCTTTATGGTATCTAATAGAGCAGAGGTGTTAGACATTACCCTTTGCTCCAATAGAATCAGTCACGAGTTGACGAATTGGCATGTGTCAGATGAGGAATCGATATCTGACCATCGCTACATCTACTTTGATCATTTGAATGTCACTTCGCCAGAAATCCTCGTTCAACAAACTGGGATCTTTACACAGAGTTGCTCTCTACCAAATTTTATGAATATCTACCTTCTATAGAAACTCCTACTGACTTGGATGATGCAGTTGATACTACAACGTTGCACATCGTGGAAGCTTTCGAAGAAGCTTGCCCTTTACGTTCTGTAAAAACCTCAAGAGGAACCCCTTGGTGGAATTCCGATTTGGCTAAGCTAAGGAAGCAGTGCAGAAGGAGTTGGAACAGACGCCATTCAGCAGGGACGGATTCTTTCAAGTTGGCTCGCAAAGCTTACAAGAAGGCTCTACGATCTGTTTAACGATCCGGCTGGAAAAACCTGTGTGCAAATGTTTCCAATTTGAGTGAAGCCAGTCGATTGAATAAAATTCTTGCGAGATCCAAGGATTTCCAAGTTGGCGAAATTCGCAAGCCAACATAATACACTTCTTCTGATGAAGAATCGTTAGAGCCCTTATTTGATATGCACTTCCCTGGATATGTCGATATAACATCTTCGGATATAATATCGGAAATAATTCTTCTCCAATCGAACTGAGCAATCAGTTCGATTTGATTAATGATGAAATTGAGCAAATCGAATCTACCTCTAGCCCAGGTGATTCGATTCATGCGAAAAAGCAAAGGATTCCGCCAATTGTGGTATCTGTTGCTTTCTGGTTTCATTTCAGATTGCTAGGAAGGGTGACTGCCGCGTTTTGCCGGGATCCTTTGACGATTGCAAACGTCTTCTTCACTATTTAACTGAGAAGCGCCATAAATTCTTCACATACGACGACAAAACTGAGCGATTGTTCAAAGTCGTCTTGAAAGGTCTTCCCAGTGATGACAAATCACTGGATGAGATTAAAATTGAAATTTCTCATTTACTTGGATTTTCACCAGTCCAAGTAATTAAGATGAAAAAGAAATCCCATTCTGGTACTTCCCAGAGGGGCATTTCTCAAGAATTTTATTTAGTTCATTTTAACAAAAGTGAACTAAATAATATGAAAAGTTTGGAAAAGGCCTGTATTATGTCTCATGTCCGTGTTACATGGGAACATTTCCGCAGGCCTGGGGAAATTTCAAAACCCTACCCAGTGCCGTAAGTGCCAAAAGTGGGGTCATGGAACCAAACATTGTCACATGGATGCTAAATGCATGATTTGTGGTGGAACCTCTCACGCCAAGGACGCATGTCCTGTGAGAGAAGATTCCAATAAATTTAAGTGCGCAAACTGTGGGGGCAATCATAAATCCAATTTCTGGGAATGCCTTTCACGCAAAAAAGTTTTGAATTCCCGTGCAAAATTGATGACGGGAAATTCCAATCGGATCCCAGATTCGACGGGTAGAAATTTTTCAAACGCTCAAATTTCGAAACCGGTCATACCCACCACAATTTACAAACAAATTTTGCCGCTCGTCAACGGCATTTCAGTAAATTCCAATTTTTCCAATGTACCTACGTATGCAAACATCGCTGCTGGTAGACAAAATTTCTCTTCTCAAAATGAGGTTTATACCCATGTCCCAACGGAAAATAACGGTCATGTTGCCGATTCAGGTAGCATGACTGCTTCCGATGTTGATTTTTTAACTGAACAATTGCATCACATGATTGATGCAATGTTCAAAGCAAATACCATTCCTGAAGCTGTTCAGGTTGGTATAAAGTACACACAAAAAATTGTTATCGGACTCCGTTTTAATGGATCTAAATAATTGTGTGAAAGTTCTAAATTGGAATGCCCGCTCTCTAAAGGGTAAGGAAGATGAATTATTCAACTTCCTTTCAGTTCATAATGTGCATATTGCCATTATAACTGAAGCGAATTTAAAACCAGGACTCTCCATTAAAAGAGATCCAAACTATTTTATCTACAGAAATGATAGTCTTGACAGTGCCTATGGTGGGGTCGCCATCGTCATTAATAGACGTATCAAACATAAATTATTTTCTTCGTTCGAAACCAAAGTTTTCGAAACCTTGGGAGTTTCTGTTGAAACAAATTTTGGACAATTTTCCTTCATTGCAGCCTACTTGCCTTTTCAATGCAATGGGCAGCAAAAGAATTTGTTGAAAGCTGATCTTCAAATTCTGACTCGCAACAAATCAAAATTCTTCGTAATTGGTGACTTCAATGCCAAACACCGTTCATGGAATAATGCTCAAAGCAATTCCAGTGGTAAAATTTTATTTGAAGATTGTTCTGCGGGATATTATACTATTCAATATCCCAATGGCCCTACTTGTTTTTCTTCCAGTCGAAATCCTTCTACAATTGATTTAGTTTAACGGATTCAAGTCAGCTGTGTGGCCAATTGGTAACTCATGCTGACTTTGACTTGATCACCTTCCTGTGACATTTGAAATCTCACAAGAAGCCATTTATAATCCAATCAGCTCTACTTTCAATTATCATAGGGCTGATTGGGATTTATATAAAACGTATATCGATAGGAATTTTGATGTTGATATTCCTCTCGATACCAAAAGTGATATTGACAATGCGCTCGTATCTTTGACAAATTTAATTATCGAAGCCAGAGACATTGCAATTCCGAAATGTGAAGTTAAATTCAACTCCATTATTATTGACGACGATCTTCAGCTACTGATCCGTCTTAAAAATGTGAGAAGAAGGCAATACCAAAGAACTCGCGATCCCGCGTTGAAAGTTATTTGGCGAGATTTGCAAAATGAAATACCAACTTTGAGAATAATGTCTTGAAGTTGGATCCCAGTTCGAAACCCTTTTGGAAATTAACAAAAAATCTTAAAAAACCTCAAAAGCCAATTCCAGCGCTTAAAGAGGGAAATAAAATTTTATTAACAAATGGCGAAAAGGCTCAAAAACTTGCTCAGCAGTTCGAGAGTGCCCATAATTTTAGTCTAGGTCTCACTAGTCCAATTGAGGATCAGGTTACACGGAGCTTCGAAGACATTCTCAATCAAGAGAATGTTTTGGCCCTTCGTTGGGAACTAATTTGGATGAAGTGAGATCTATTACTAGAAAAATTTAAAAATATGAAAGCCCAGGGTGATGATGGTATTTTCTACATACTTATCAAAAACTTCCTGAGAGCTCTTTATCCTTTTTGGTTAATTTATTTAACAAATGTTTTCAATTGGCATACTTCCCAGATAAATGGAAAAACGCCAAAGTTGTTCCAATTTTGAAGCCGGACAAAATCCAGCTGAGGCTTCTAGTTATCGCTCAATCAGTTTGCTTTCTTCAATAAGCAAACTGTTTGAAAAGATTATTTTAAATAGAATGATGGTTCATATTAATGACAATTCTATTTTGCTGATGAGCAATTTGGTTTTCGCCATGGGCATTCAACCACTCATCAGTTATTAAGAGTTACGAACTTAATTCGGCTCAACAAATCTGAAGGATATTCGACTGGAGTTGCTCTTCTTGATATAGAGAAAGCATTTGACAGTGTTTGGCATGAAGGTTTGATTGTAAAATTGATGAATTTTAATTTTCCTCTGTACATCATTAAACTGATCCAAAATTATTTATCAGATCGCTCACTGCAGGTAAACTATCAGAATACTAAATCTGATAGATTACCTGTAAGGGCTGGTGTCCCCCAAGGCAGCATACTGGGGCCCATATTGTATAACATTTTTACTTCTGACTTACCTGTTTTACCACCAGGGTGTCAAAAATCTTTATTTGTAGATGACACGGGTCTTTCAGCCAAAGGGCGAAGCCTTCGTGTCATTTGTAGTAGATTGCAAAAAAGTTTGGATATTTTCTCCACTTACTTGCAAAAATGGAAAATTTCCCCGAATGCTTCCAAAACTCAGCTTATAATTTTCCCACATAAGCCGAGAGCTTCTTATTTGAAACCTTCTAGCAGACATATTGTCACTATGAATGGGGTTCCAATTAATTGGTCTAGCGAAGCTAAATATTTAGGACTTCTGCTAGATCAAAAATTAACTTTTAAAAATCACATTGAAGGCCTTCAAGCCAAATGTAACAAATATATTTATACTTATAAACAGAAAATCAAAACTTTGTCTTAAGAACAAACTTTTGATTTACAAACAAATTTTTAGACCTGCCATGTTGTATGCTGTGCCAATATGGACTAGTTGCTGCAATACCAGAAAGAAGGCACTCCAGAGGATTCAAAATAAAATTTTGAAAATGATTCTGAAGTTGCCTCCGTGGTATAGTACCAATGAACTTCATAGAATTTCTAATATTGAGACATTGCAACAAATGTCCAACAAAATAATTTCAATTTTAGATAAAAATCGTTGCTATCTCCTATTGCAACGATTAACTCCTTGTGCCCTTAGTATAAAATAGGTTAAGTTTAGTTTAAGTAGAAAACATTGTAATTCCTACATGGTTCAATTCAACCAGAGGAAAAAATTCTAACTGCTAGAGGCAATTGAAATGTATTAATAATAACTAAAAGCGTAACATAGCAAATAAGGATGATAGTGTTAAGAAAACACGGAACACCTAGTCTATGAGATGAATGCATGTATTAGATAATTAGCAAATAAAATTAGTTAAAAAAAAAAAAAAAATTCCGTACCGCCGTCTAACAGTAAAGTAAGGCTGTTGGCATTTCATACTTAACAACCAATCCGTGCCAATTGGGGTGTGTGTTTTTATACGAGGGATTCCAAAATTCATTTACCTCCAATATTAAGTAACAGGCCAAGAGTAGGGGACATTGTGTGACGCTCCAACCATGCCTAAAAAGGATCATTATTAAATCCAAGTTGTTAGATTTACTTACCTTATCACAATCCTTTTGGAGCAGTTGGCAATTATTCGGCAAGTCGGGAAAAAGATAATAAAAATATTGCATCGAATCATTTTAAATCTTTCGAATGATTCAAAAGTTTTCCTCCTTGCTACAGCTTTCATTTTTGTAGTTTGTTATTAATTAGCATTAGCATTAGCATTAGCATTGTTACGGTGTAATTCGTAGATTGGACACTAGTGATACTCATGTTTTTCTTTTGAGATCCTTATCTAGAATGCTATCAGAAATCAAGAAGGGGAGTGGTCCTTGATTCCAGTCTTAAACAAAAATAACAAAAGCATGAGGATTACTACTCCTGGCCACGCCCATCTTCACCGTAACTAGGGAGAGGAAGGAAGTGTTGATGTAGTACTTACTTAACGAGAGGCCACCGACTTAGCGACACCCTCATAAGTACTACGGAGTTGGATAATGAGGAAGGTATTCGTTGGGTCAGGATTTGCCTGTAGCTGGCAATGTAACCGTGGTAGATCTTACCCCGTAACACACCACGTAAAGGTGTCTACCCAGCATTACGGGTCATTTTTGTAGTTTGTTATTAATTGAAGAAAAATCAACATACGAAAATGTTGCTATGACAGCAGTGCTAAAATTTGTTCTAAAGGGCATCAATAGATTACGTACTGAAGCGCCGCTTTCATTGCTGGGTACCGAAGACCGTTCATAGCTTACGAAACTGGAACCACAAAAAATCTCCAGTTTCATATTGATTGTTGATAATACGCTCGAGAAGCTTTGCCATGCAGCTTATGAGCGAGATTGGCAGGTCCTGAATCGTGGCAGTTCGGTTTCGAGATAGGAACGACGATGGCATTTCGCCAGCTGCCCATGCGCCAGTTATTGTTCAACAACTCGTGAAGCGTCATTTTTACGTATAGCGGAAGATGTTGCACCAGGTGATACCCGATCGAATCTGGATTGGAGACACTTCCGCCTGTGTCGAATTGCGGCTTTCGCTTCAGTGGTAGCCGCAATTGGTGTTGCTTTCGGTCCAATTTGGCCGATGATTCGCGGGTAGTATCATCTCGGTAAGGTGATGGTTGACGTTCCACTCGGTATCTGGCCGGATGGTTTCAGCCATCAGCTTGATCGTAGAGCCACTTCTGTCGTGTCGTTCGATGATTCATCCATCCGGGAATTAACAAAGTGATCGGGAGGTGGTCGCTATTATGTGCGTCCGACAGGGATCGCCAAATAAACCTAGAGGCCAGACTCTCGGTTTAGATGGTTACGTCAATTGCCGAGGTGTTGCCCGTAGCTGAATCGATGCGGGTGTTTGAGTCGTAGTTCAAGATCGCCAACTTATGAGTCAAAGTCGGTGAAGAAGCGACCAAGCGGGTGTGCCCTCACGCGTGACGGTGCGCATTGAAGTTCCCAAGAAGCAACAATGGTCCCTCTAGCTGCTCGAATACCTCACCCAGCGCATCCTGATACTGCGTAGAACTCGACGTGATGTAGACAGATACTACCCTTACCTGTATCGGGGCGTGGATGCGTACCGCGATTAGTTGCAGGATGGTGTGGATCTGTACATGCTCAAACTGTATGTCTTCTCAGCTAGGCCAACCCCGTGTAACGACACAAGGCTTGAGATCGGCAAAAAGGAGCTTCAGTTCGTTGATATTGCCTCTGAGGCCACGCAGGTTCCACTGTAGTACGAAAATGCCTCTGGAACGACTATCCGTGGCGAACCGTGTAACGGACGATGATGTGGATGTCCTACGCATATCGGTGGGTCGGATGTAGGAAAGGAAATTGCCGCGGTAATCTCTGCAGGCGTTGGTACTGTACTTGTACTGTACTCACAGTTCCAGCCACTGTCAGAACCATTAGACTAGTTTTGCCAATACATACAATAGCCGGTACTGGGGATGCACTTTGCGTCATATTTCTTCAGCGGGACGGGTCTTCTCCGGGTGTGAGAATTACTGTGGTGTTGTGTTGACCTGTAAAGCTATGCGAGACAGTATCTGTTTTCTGAAAGGAACATTGAGGACAGACCTGTAGGACTTTGCCCCACAGTACCCCCACAGTAGCCCCACAGTACCAGCCACTGCCGAAACTGCTACACGGTTGCCAGCCGGCATTGGGAAAAGGCTTTGTGCAGTTTCGTCGACTGCGCCGCTATTGACGTTAACATCGGGTGTAGGTTCTAGATGTCTCATGGTTGGTGATGTAGGGCGTCGGCCAAGGCATGAGAGGGCTACCCTTCCCCGAAGTATCTGGTGTCGTGGTGTGATTAATGTTTTCATCAGCTATAGAGGCAAATTCATCATCAACGGGTTGGAGTAGGACGTCCCGGATGACTCCTTCAACCTGCCGTAGTTGCATCAGAAGAGGTACACCGATTCTGTTTTTAGACGGATTATTTTTACACGGTCGTGTGAAAAAAATCCCATACAAAGTTTTTGCAAAGTTGCTCCATTTTGCGTGATTCATCGAGAAATCATAAAACTTTTCTTACACGGATATATCTTCTTACAACGAAGAAGGAAAAAGGAAGAAGGAAAAAGGAAGGAGGAAAAAGGAAGAAGGAAAAAGGAAGAAGGAAGAAGGAAGAAAGAAGAAGGAAGAAGGAAGAAGGAAGAAGGAAGAAGGAAGAAGAAAGAATGAAGAAGGAAGAAGGAAGAAGGAAGAAGGAAAAAGGAAGAAGGAAGAAAGAAGAAGGAACAAGGAAGAAGGAAGAAGGAATGAAGAAGGAACAATGAAGAAGGAAGAAGGAAGAAGGAAGAAGGAAGAAGGAAGAAGGAAGAAGGAAGAAGGAAGAAGGAAGAAGGAAGAAGGAAGAAGGAAGAAGGAAGAAAGAAGAAGGAAGAAGGAAGAAGGAATAAGGAAGCAGGAAGAAGGAATAAGGAAGAAGGAAGAAGGAAGAAGAAAAAAAAAAGGGAAAAGGAAGAAGAAAGGAGAAAGTAGGTATAATGCTGAAGAAAGGAGCAAAAAAGAAGAAAGAGGAAGGAAGAAATAAAAAGAAAAAAAAAGGAATAAAGGAGAAGGAAGAAGGAAGAAGGTGGAAGGAAAAATGAAGGAAGAAGAAAGAATGTGGAAAGAGAAAGAAGGAAGAAGGAATGTAGAATAACGAATAAGGAAGAAGGAATGAAGTGTAACGAATAAGGAAGAAGGTAGAAGGGAGAAAGAAGCGAAGAAGGAAAGAGAATGAAGAAGAATGAAGGAGGAAGAAAGAAGGAGGAAGAAAGAAGGAGAAAGAAAGAAGGAGGAAGAAAGAAGGAACAATTGAGAAGGAAGAAGAGAAAAGGAAGACACAAGAAGAAAAATAGAAAGTAGAATAAAACAAAAAGGAAGAAGGAATCAAGAAGAAGAAAAGGAGAAAGAAGAAGGGTGGGGAAAAGAAGAAAAAAGATAGAAGGAAGAGGAAGAAGGACGAAGGAAGAAGAAAGATGGATAAGGAGAAGGAAGAAGGAAAAACAAAGAAAGAAGAAGCATGAAAAAAGAAAGAATGAAGAAGAATGCAGAAAGAAAAAGGAAGAAGGGAGAAGAAATAAGTAACATAGAAGAAGGAAATACGAAGGAGAAAGAAGGAAGAGCGAAAAAAAAGTAGAAGGAAAAAGAAGACAGATATACGAAGCAAGAAGGGATAAGGAAGAAGGGGTAAGGTGAAGAAAGAACTTCTCATTCTTCAATTTTCGCTTCTTTTTGCTAAATAATTCGGCCTAATGACCATTCGGCCTTGTGACCTTTGGCCAAATGGCTTTCAGCATAATGGCCTGACACCAAAGTGTACATATATGGCCTCTTTGTACATTTATTTGCTATGATACATGATCTTGTGTTTGCTGGGGATCTCACAGGCGCACGATTTACTCGTACCGGTCGGTGGTCGATCAGCTCCATTGTTACATTCACCAACGATTTGACGTTCGTGGAGGTCAACCACACCCAACCCACCTTTCCGAGCATTTTGATCAATGTGGTAAATAAAGGCGTGTATCCATTTCATCTGTGCTTTCTTATTTATAACATTGGTCAGAACTGCTCGGAATGCTCGGAACGGTTAGTGTTGTTGACCCCCACAAACGTCCAATCAGAGACTAACCAACAGGCAAGCTGGTGCTTACGCATTGGATAACAGATTTAATACAATGCCATGTTTGACATAGTTATAGGATTTCTAAAACGGTACACGTTAGTCATACGTTTATTATCTTACAATGATGTCTAGCATCGCATAGGAAGAAAGGTCCTCGAGGATTAGTCAAATGGATTCCAATGATATTCTACAACACTGAGTGATACCATTCCAATAATGTCTGAAGTATTGCAAGGATTGTGAAACACATATTCGATAATACTCTACACCGTTTTTTAAGGGTAACACAATTTTATTGTAGTCACGAATTGTTGCTGGTTGGATAAATGATATTCAACTTTGTCTTCATTTCATCGAATCCCTCCAACAGATCTTAAAACTTAAATGTCCTACTAGGTGATAATTCAGTACGGCTTTTGTTTGGGAGGCATTCCTCCCTTCTCTTATTTTTCAAGGTTTTAGTTTTTTATAACAATGTAGTTGCAGCTTCCTTTTTTGTTCGCTCATATCTGCTGCCGTGCCTCTAATAATAGCTAATCTAATTGTCGCCCACTGTGTTGGTTGGTGCTCGAACTGTCCTTCTGAGTAGTAGATCTTTGGAGTAAAGTAGGAAAAAATCTATCCACATTTTTCTTCATGCTTTTGCTTTTCAAGAGGAACATCCAATGGTTTGCAGTAGAGCGCGTTTGGCCTACCTTTGATAATGATAAAAGAGCAATTTTACACGTAATTCTAGTCGATTAGCGTTAATCAGCGTTGGTATCACAATCGGTGCGAATTTTTTTTTCAAATGAAAAACCTGATGAAATGTCGTTACTGAGCTTGAGCTCAATCGACCTCATGTCGTCCGACAGAAGAGAATATCTAGGGTAATAAATAAGAAACTAAATTGATACAAAACGAGGGCGAATTGACGATGTGTAAAAGTAAAATAAATACTGGCTGCACTTGAGAAACTGAGCCAAGGTCTTATGCCTGCAGCTTGGTAGGGGTGATGGGGCGAGTAGGAGCTTCCTTCTGTGGGGGCCATTTCCAGGTAACGGGCATGGCACTTTCGTAGTTGAAGTTGTACAAATGAGACTTGATGTACGCCAGCTTGTCCTGTGGTTCGGGGTATGTCGAGGCGAGACCTGGAAAAAACGTTTTTCCAACGATCAATTGTTGTCATTAATGGCGTGATTTGGCAACGATCTTACCTTTCTCGTAAGCATACTTGGTGACTCCGACGGCGATTTCAAGAGAACAGTCCTGAATGGAGCCTAGAGGTGGGTAGAGCGAACCCTTGTCCAGATCTTCCTGAGACACGTGGTCGGCCACAGCCTGAGCAGCAATCAGGAACATGTCCTCTGGGATGTGATGGGTTCCGGTGACGATAACTCCCAAGGCAACACCCGGGAAAATGTAGGCATTGTTGCCTTGACCGGGACTGAAGGTCTTACCACCGAACTGAACTGGAGGGAATGGAGATCCCGATGAGAAGATACAACGGCCCTATGAAAATAAAAAGAAAATTATAATGATTTGAATATCCGTAGGTCTTGATGTAACTAACTCACCTCAGTATTTTCGTAGGCTGCTTGTGCGGTACATTCGGCTTTCGACGTTGGATTCGAAAGAGCAAAAATAATAGGTCGTTTATTGTTCTTGGCCATGGTTTGCAGAATCTCCGGTGTGAAGGCTCCTCCAGCAGCCGATGCACCGATCAGCACAGACGGCTTAACTTCATTGATCACCTCGGCAAAGTTCTTCATCACCTTATGGTCCTTGGCATAGAATGCCTTGTGGCCACCCAATCGGCCTTCCGGACGACCCTTAGCCAGGAGGCCGTCAATGTCGAACAACCAGATCTTGTCGCGAGCTTCCTGTAGTCCGCAACCTTCTGTCTGCATGGCCTTGACCACCAAATCGGCGATACCGATGGCAGCTTCTCCTGCTCCCAGGAAGCAGAAAGTATTTTCCGAAATCTTCTTGCCGGTGATTCGCTTTGATGCCAGCAGTCCTGCTACTGCCACCGAAGCCGTGCCTTGGATGTCATCATTGAAGGTGCAGTACGTATCCCGATATTTATCCAAGAATCTGAATGCATTGTGGTTGCCGAAATCTTCGAACTGGATCAGCGTATTCTGGCCGTACCGCTTCACTACCGCCTCCATAAACTCATCGATAAAGTCATCGTACTCCTTACCAGAAACACGCTTCTGCCGGAGTCCTACATACAAAGGATCCTCCAGCAAGGCCTGGTTATTTGTTCCGACATCAATTACAATCGGAAGACACTGGTGTGGTGGAATTCCAGCCAAGGCAGTGTACAACGCGAGCTTACCGACTGGGATACCCATTCCGCAAGCTCCCAAATCACCCAAACCAAGAATACGCTCCCCATCTGTTACAACGATGGCACGCACATCGTGTTCTGGCCAATTACGAAGGACTTCGTAGACGTAGCCACGATCGTTGATCGTGACGAACAGACCACGGGGTCGTCGGTAGATCAACCCAAACTTCTGACAGGCCAGCCCCACAGTGGGCGTGTAGACGATCGGCATCATCTGCTCGACATCTTCGGAGATCAACTTGAAGAACAGCTTCTCGTTACGATCCTGCAGGTCCACCAGGTAAAGGTACTTGTTGAGATCCTCCTGGTAGCGCGAGATCGAGATTCGGCACAGTTCCAGCTGCTCATCCTGGGACTTGAACCGGGCAGGTTGCAGCCCGTGGATGCCCAGCACCTGGCGCTCCTCAAGGGTGAAGGCCAAACCTTTGTTCAGCCGTGGATCACGCAAGTGATCGATCCCTTGGATCATCGAGGGGCTGATGATGTCGCCGGTAACTTCATGGTAGTCCCGGGTTTGCTGGTGCTGGACGGTGGCAGTGACAGCGGCTTTCGTTAGGGCCCGCTTTGGTGACGCAGTGGCGGCCGAGATCGTTTTCAGTGCGGACGAGGCACCACTCGCTCTGAAAGTGAGATGATAATTTATGTCAGAAAGGGTAATTTAGATAACGATGGGATTGCGCTGTGTTGAATTCACTAACACACGATAGCTATGTAATATATGCCACTTAAGCCAACTGTTTGAGACTATGATAGAGCTAAAGTGTCATGAAACGGAAAAAACTAGATGTAGTGAAGCGGTTTGATAAAAATAAATTAGGCACTGGGTGCTGATTGAATCGAGTATGTAATAGGGCTTTGCTGTAAGATTAAAATAGAAGATCCAACCGATTCGATAATTGAGTTTGTTTCAGTTGGCAGGGTTATGCTCCGAATGCAAGTTCGAGGTCAACATGTGATATGTCAATCAATTTCTATTAAAGAAGTGATGAGTGGATGAGTTTCAATCACGGTCGACAATTCCTTGATTGTTATACCAATCATGAAATCTACGACAAATTCGCGTCGTCTAGATGCATGTAGGCAGGATAAGTAGAGATTATATTATTTAACCACATTAGAGCAAACATCATATTGGTTTGTGGGGTCACGACATTCTGAAACAACTTTCTTTAACTTAGCGTTGTTTTTCAATTAGCAAACTTTTAAAATTAGCAAATCGTATCTAAAACGAGATACAAGATCAGTACAGCTTTGTACAATTCGGACAAACTTGCAGTATTTATGAAAGAATAAGATAAAGACTCTTGGGGATCTGATTTTGGTAAAGAATAATTTGCTACTTCGTAGTGGCATTTGAATTGAATTGAATTCAAAATGAAGCTTTGATTTATAACTTGATAACGGTAATAATTTCTTTAGTAAAATGTCACTATCAATTTTGCATTTTCAGGAGCGATGTTGAAGATTTTTCACCATTTCTACTATTTAAAATACTTGTACACTGGCGTCGGTTTTTACGCGGGGGATACGTTCCACGTAAATCAAAACAACATAAAAAAAGACTTCAATAAAAATCGTTTTTTTTGTTTTCACCTGTTTCCGAACCTTTAAAAAAAAACCGCGTAAAAAAAACTTTTGAAAAAAATCCGCGTAAATCCCGAAAATCGCGTAAAAAACGACTTTTAATAAAAAAATTTCTCTTTTTTCACGCGTAACCAAAGATCTATCGACCTGTTTTAAATATGGTGCATGCTCTTTGTGGAACATAGAATAGAATGTGAATGAAGAATAACTTCTTGGCCATCCAAGAAATTCCTGGAGTAAGGCCTTTTGATCTACACGCGTAACCACACGGCAACAAATCTGATCCCGTTATCATGATTTGTAAATCGTGAAACCAGAAGCTACATTCCTTTATGAAATCATGACTGTGAATCATGAAATCATGACTATAAATCATGATTGCAAGACCGCAATTACCATTTTCGTGATTCCGCGCACCCATTTTATGAGCCAGAAATCATGATCACAGCAAGCGTTATGCGTATCTGTCAAAACGTGCAATCAATCATTTTGCAGCATCGTTCGCGTTCGAAAGTAAAAATGCGAAACTTTTGAAAAAGTATTTATTTTTTATGAAATAAGAAACATTTGACCATTTCTTTTTCATCAGCTCAGTGCCAGTGTTTTCGTGCCATCGTTTTTGTAGGTGTTCTTGTCCGCCAGTGAAATTTTAAATTTCGTTTATTTCGTCGCCATCCTGTTTCCGCTAAAGTTCCGGTAAGTAAGAAAAATTGATGAATTTGAAAGAATAACTTTCCTTTTCTCTCGACTTTTTATGATTAAGTGCTCGTTTTATTCACTTTTTTTAACACAGTTCCCGTTATCGTACGTCCGTCTCCAGTCCGACCAGTTATGTTTCTACTTGCGTCGATCAGTTCCATCCAGTTGCGTCAGTTAGTTTTGTCTACGCTGCATCAGGTACGTGGATCATTTTGCCTTTTCATACAATTTTTAATTCGTGAAATTAAAACTAATACAAAACTAAATTTTAGCATATGCATCAGTATGGATCATGGAATGAACCTCTGCTGCCTGCAGTGATAGCGAAAATAACCCATGAGCAGAAGCTCTATAATCCACTTCTGGACAATGAGACTCTAGAGGTGGATTTTGAAACGATCTTGGACCGTGCAGGGCTGGCCAATTACTCCTACGTAATAATCGTCAGTCACGGAATCACTACTGCCGAGGAGTTCTGCGAGCTAAAGGAAGGCGATTAGAGCTTTTCTGTAGAGTTGCCAGAGATCGTATCTTACTGCGAAAGCTCCAAAAGAACTTGGTAAGACATTTATTTCTTAACTCCCATACTTCCCAATTCCAAAAAAATGGTAGTGAAAGCTTCCTAGTGCATTGGGGTCTATTTTGGCCCAGAGATGATTTAAAAACGTTGCAGCTTTGTAACCAAATGATATAGGGTTTTGAAATTTTCTGACTACTCCTAACTTTTGGAAACGAAAATTTTTGAATGATAACCAGCTTTTAGCGACCTCTAGGAACGCCACAACAAAAAAGTGACACTTTGTGCATTACCGGGTCATTTTTGACGGGATTCCCGATTTGAAATTCAGTGAGATGCGTGCACATGGACATCAAAAACGATATCCCGGCAACAATACATGTGCGATATTTTCACGCATCTTCTACTAAGGGTTACAAAACAAATATTTCCTTTGTGGAAGTGCAGAGCACATGAAGGTCAACCGTTCCAAGCGAGCAAATATCAATCAGAGGCTGGTGATGACCACCACAGCTACGGAAGCAACTAGTACAGTTGCATCTTCAAATGACAGAGCTGGTACGGTACCGACGTTCAGCGACGTTACGGCTGCACGCTGGTTAGCCCGGCCGTTAACAAAAACGAGGATAGCGGAGAATGATGGAGGTATGGTCGTATTGAACAAACTGCCTGGCGGTAAGAAGCTTGCGACTGGGGCAGCGTTGTATGGTGAATATACCTCAGGCGAGCGGTGATCTGGCTGCTTCCAGTGATAATACTGGAAGTACGATCGCGTCGGAGAATGGAAAATGTGTTGAAGCTTCAGAAGAGAGGGATGCTGATACAGGTAATGATACGGGAGCGGTGGAAAGCGCCAGTGCTAGTGGTCAGTCTTCAATCATGGAAAGCCAGACTGCAGATGATGATTTTCAAGTGGTAGTAAAAAATAAAAAGCGTGGACGTCCTTTGAGTAAAGACATCGCCAGAAAAAGACAAATGCAGCAATGCTTTGACGATCACCGAGAAAACGATCAGCATAGGAAAAAGTCAGGAAATTCTTACTAGAGGCAGGTCGAAGAAAATGATGATAGAAGGCAATGAGAAACGGGAGAATAGTATTTAATTTTGTTAGATGTTATAGAACTTTCGATACCCTCTCAGGCTTCAATTGGAGGCTGTTAGTTTTTTGGGATAGTTTTAATTTTTTTGGCTATCAGTAATCTAGCTTTTAGTAGTCAAAATGAATCATGTTTTGAAGATAGCAACGGTAAATCTAAATAGTACAAAAGCTACAGTGAATCAAAATTTGATACGCGACTTCGTTTGGAATCAGGATATAGATTTAGTTTTTGTCCAGGAATTATGCTATGAAAATTTCTCATTTCTCCCATCTCATTTTGCTATTGTCAATATTGGTGAACAAGGTATGGGTACTGGTATATTGTTGAGGAAATTGTTTGAGTTTGATAAGGTGGTTCTTGATCCGAATGGACGAATATCCTCTGTTGTTGTCAACAATATCAACTATATTAACATATACGCCCACTCAGGGACGAATAAAAAGAAAGATAGGGAAGATTTATTCTTAAATGGACTGGCTGTTCATTTGAGTAAATCTGGGATTTGTTATTCGGTTATTGGTGGAGACTTTAACTGTGTTCTCAACCGTTCGGATTGCTCTGGATTCTTCAATGACTCAGCTGGTCTCAGACGTTTAGTAGAATCCTTCCAATGGAAGGACATTATGATGGAATTGAATAAGAATCAATTTACATTTTTTAGAGCCGGGTCGACATCTCGCTTAGACCGCTTTTACGGTCCTCCCAGTTTTCTTAATACCGTTTTAGATGCAGAAACTTTGTCTGTTCCTTTTTCTGATCATTGTGCGGTTGTCGTTAAAGTAAAAGTGGATCCAGACTGCCTTCCATTGAAAGGCAAAGGTTATTGGAAGATCAACTCGAGAATTTTGGAAGATGATACTATTTGTGACGATTTCATAAGAATATATAACTCATGGACCCCAACGGAAGAGCAGCTAGGCGCAGCGTCTCTTGAAGATGGCTGGAGAGATATTCGATCCGCCATTGGTAGCACCGCAACCGCTGCACTTGGCACGGTGCCCCGGATCAGAGAAATGACTGGTGTGACGGTGAGTGTGAGTAGTTAGTGGAAGAGAAGAATGCAGCATGGGCGAGATTGCTGCAACACCGCACGAGGGCGAACGAGGCACGATATAAACAGGCGCGGAACAGACAAAACTCGATTTTCCGGAGGAAAAAGCGCCAGCAGGAAGATCGAGACCGTGAAGAAACGGAGCAACTGTACCGCGCTAATAACACACGAAAGTTCTATGAGAAGTTAAACCGTTCACGTAAGGGCCACGTGCCACAGCCTGATATGTGCAAGGACATAAACGGGAACCTTCTTACGAACGAGCGTGAGGTGATCCAAAGGTGGCGGCAGCACTACGAAGAACACCTGAATGGCGATGTGGCAGACGAAGATGGCGGTATAGTAATGGACCTGGGAGCACGCGCGCAGGACATGATTTTGCCGGGTCCGGATCTCCAGGAAATCTAGAAGGAGATTAGCCAACTGAGAACAACAAAGCCCCTGGGGTTGACCAACTACCAGGAGAGCTATTTAAACACGGTGGTGAGGCACTGGCTAGAGCGCTGCACTGGGTCATTACCAAGATTTGGGAGGAGGAAGTTTTGCCGCAGGAGTGGATGGAAGGTGTCGTGTGTCCCATCTACAAAAAGGGCGATAAGCTGGATTGTAGCAACTACCGCGCAATCACATTGCTGAACGCCGCCTACAAGGTACTCTCCCAAATTTTATGCCGTCGACTAGCACCAACTGCAAGGGAGTTCGTGGGGCAGTACCAGGCGGTTTTATGGGCGAACGCTCCACCACGGACCAGGTGTTTGCTATTCGCCAAGTATTGCAGAAATGCCGCGAATTCAACGTGTCCACACATAATCTATTCATCGACTTCAAAGCCGCATATGATACAATCGATCGGGACCAGCTATGGCAGCTAATGCACGAACACGGATTTCCGGATAAACTGATACGGTTGATCAAGGCGACGATGGATCGGGTGATGTGCGTAGTTCGAGTTTCAGGGGCATTCTCGAGTCCCTTCGAAACCCGCAGAGGGTTACGGCAAGGTGATGGTCTTTCGTGTTTGCTATTCAACATCGCTTTGGAAGGGGTAATACGAAGAGCAGGGATTAACACGAGTGGTACAATTTTCAATAAGTCCATCCAGCTATTTGGTTTCGCCGACGACATAGATATTATGGCACGTAACTTTGAGAAGATGGAGGAAGCCTACATCAGACTGAAGAGGGAAGCTAAGCGGATCGGACTAGTCATCAACACGTCGAAGACGAAGTACATGATAGGAAGAGGTTCAAGAGAAGACAATGTGAGCCACCCACCGCGAGTTTGCATCGGTGGTGACGAAATCGAGATGGTAGAAGAATTTGTGTACTTGGGCTCACTGGTGACTGCCGAAAATGACACCAGCAGAGAAATTCGGAGACGCATAGTGGCTGGAAATCGTACGTACTTTGGACTCCGCAAGACGCTCCGATCGAATAGAGTTCGCCGCCGTACCAAACTGACAATCTACAAAACGCTCATTAGACCGGTAGTCCTCTACGGACACGAGACCTGGACGATGCTCGTGGAGGACCAACGCGCACTTGGAGTTTTCGAAAGAAAAGTGCTGCGTACCATCTATGGTGGGGTGCAGATGGCGGACGGTACGTGGAGGAGGCGAATGAACCACGAATTGCATCAGCTGTTGGGAGAACCATCCATCGTTCACACCGTGAAAATCGGACGACTGCGATGGGCCGGGCACGTAGCCAGAATGTCGGACAGTAACCCGGTGAAAATGGTTCTCGACAACGATCCGACGGGCACAAGAAGGCGAGGTGCGCAGCGGGCAAGGTGGATCTATCAGGTGGAAGATGACTTGCGGACCCTCCGTAGACTGCGTGGTTGGCGACGTGTAGCCATGGACCGAGCCGAATGGAGGAGACTCTTATATACCGCACAGGCCACTTCGGCCTTAGTCTGAATAAATAATAATAATAATATAACTCATGGAAAAGTTTTGCTGCATACTGCTCTAGTAGAAATAATTGGTGGAATTCAGTGTTCAAAAACAAAACAAAACAATTTTTTAAATCAGTAAGCTGGGAAAGAAACAGACGTGTAAGCCAGGAGAAAAGGTATTTCTACTCCGTCTTGAGCAGTCTGCACAACAGACGGTGTCTCGGAGAAGATGTTTCAAAAGACGTACAATTAGTAAAATCAAGATTGTTTGAGATCGAAAATGATATCATAGCTATTTTTCGACTTATTTGGGAACAGCTAGTGCTGATAACACAATGCTTAATCCGAAGAATGATCCATTGAATCACGTTACGAAAAAGCTAACTGCCGAGCAACATTGGGATTTAATCAAACCTATTACAGAGGACGAAATGTACAATACATTGAAACTGTGTAAAAAGAAGAAAAGTCCAGGTCCTGATGGATTAAATTACGAATTCTATCTGAAAAATTTTGATTGCGTGAAGGAAGATTTAATTAGGGTTTTCAACGATTATTTAGCTGGGATTGAACTTCCACCAAAGGAGTTTTCTGCTGGAATAGTCACTCTAATACACAAAAGTGGTAGTAAGCATAATCTTGAAAATTACAGGCCAATCAGTCTCTTAAACTGCGACTATAAATTATTTACTAAGATTATAGCAATACGGGTATCTCGCTTTTTAGAACATTTATTAGGCTCAGCACAAACCGCTTGCATTCCTAACAAGTCATGTACTGATAATTTGAAAGACATTCGTAGACTTTTGCTCCGTGCCAACGACTCGTTACGTTTTAAAGGTGCATTAGTTAGCATAGATTTACAAAAGGCGTTTGATAAAGTTGATCACAGTTATCTTTGGAAAGTATTGAAAAAGTTCGATTTTCCTGATGTTCTGATTCAGTGCATTCAAAATTTGTACAATAGTGTATCTTCAAAAGTTTTATTCAACGGTTTTCTAACAAGCGATATCAAAATAAATTGCTCTGTCAGGCAGGGATGTCCGCTTAGCATGGTATTATTTGTATTATATATTGAACCACTTTTATGCAAAATAAACAATAGCATCTCCGGTGTCCTTGTCTATGATAAGTTCATCAAAACGATTGCGTATGCTGATGACATTAATATCTTCATCAAAAACGATGAAGAGTTTGATTTGCTTATACAAATTTTGAACTCTTTTGAATCGTTTGAGAAAATAAAGATAAACGTAGATAAATCAGCGTATATGCGACTGAGAAAATGTTTTTTGGGGCCTCAAGTGATTGCAGAAGTAGATAATCTAAAGATATTAGGAGTGAATTTCGCTTATAAAACAGCTGTTACAATCAATACAAATTATGACAGACTTATAAAGAATATCAAAAGAATAGTTCATTTACATAGTAGTCGAAACTTAAATTCAATGGAGAAAAGTTGGCTAACCAACTGTTTTGTGCTTTCAAAGTTTTGGTATTTAGCGCACTGAAAAAACATATCGCTGAGCCTGTCATAAGACGAGTTTAAACAATCCCATTGAATTCCACCACTTAATTGTATCCTGACAGATACGTATTTCGACCTCAACAGTAAGGCCGTCTTCAGTGTCTCGTGCTTTACTCGACGCGAGTCAAATCAAGTCCGAGACGCTGAAGACGGCCTTACTGTTGAGGTCAAAATACGTATCTGTCAGGATACAATTAAGTGGTGGAATTCAATGGGATTGTTTAAACTCGTCTTATGACAGGTGAAAACATTCCACTAAAAAGCTCAAAATAATTTTCTTATCAACATATCGCTGAGATAAAATCATGTGTGGGGAAGTTTTTATGGTCCGGTTTTATATTTAAAGCTAACAGAGATCAACTTTATTTAGAATATTTTAAACTGGGATAACACCAACTATTCTGAAGAGTACATTTTAGCTAATATAAAAACTCAAAATTTACCACTGAATTTTAAAGAATATATAGAAGAAACAAGTAATATTAGAGCAATATCGTATTTGAATTCAGCTATTTATAGACATTTAATTTCAAATAAAAACATATTTCCGACAGTTAAGGTTGATCTTCCAACAATTCAATTGGAGACTGTTTGGAGAAATCTAAGGTTTAAATTCATTTGTTCTGACAACAAATCTACATGTTTCGCGTTTTGGAATAATAGCAAATAAAGAAAAACTTGTTGCTTATAACATTGGAAGGATTGAGAATAGCATCTGTGACCAGTGCTCACTTTCTGATAGTAATCAGAATAGAATGGAACAATGCACTTCTGCCCAGATTATCTCAAGTTGGACAAAGTCCACAATATTAAAACATTGCCATATCAAACTAAATAAATTAGAGGATATTCTTCAATTCGAAATCAACGAATCCAAACAAAATGAAAAAGCTGCCTTATGGTTAACTCTCAGGGCAATTTCTTTCAACATAAAACATTACCCAAAGCCGAATCTGTACATGTTCAAAAAAGAAATTCGTGAAATTAGATGGGAAAATAGAATTTTCTTCAGACGTTGCTTCGGAAACTTCATAAACATCTGTTAAAAGTAGGAGTTTTGTAGGTACGCTAAACATGTAAACTATAAAACAGGTAGACTTCGATATAACGTACATATCGTTTTCAAGTTTGTACGTTATATCGAATTGTACGTTATATCGAAGCATGAGTAATCATTCTTATTTTACACTACATAAATGTTGTACTATCATGTACTTTATGGGCGATTTTTTTTTATATAATGCTCAGCTAGCTTTTCTTGTGAACAATTCCTATATAAATTCTATATAGTACTTTATTTTATATAATCTATCTATCTATCTATCTATCTATCTATCTTCTATCTTCTATCTTCTATCTATCTATCTATCTATCTATCTATCTTCTATCTATCTTCTATATATATATAAAAACTCAATGTTTGTATGTTTGTATGTATGTTTGTATGTATGTTCCAGCATAACTTCGGAACGCATTGACCGATTTTAACCAAATTTGGAATACACATTCTTTATCTTAAGGAAACGACGATAGGGGGGTTATAGATGCTGTTCGGAAAAGGGGGAAGGGTGTGGGGGGAGGGGTATTGCTTAGTCATCCATCAACTCAGTGTACTTTCTGAACCCCTTGGCCGATCTCAACCAAATTTGGGACACACATTCTTTATATTAAGGAGCCGACGATAGGGGGGTTATGGATGCTGTTCGGAAAAGGAGGAGGGTGTGGGGGGAGGAGTATTCCTTAGTTATCCATTAACCTAGTGTACCTTCTGAACCCCTTGGCCGATCTCAACCAAATTGGGAACACTCATTCTTTATCTTAAGGAGACGACAATAGGAGGGTTATGGATGCTGTTCGGAAAAGTGGGAAGGTTGGGGGGGAGGGGTATTGCTTAGTCATCCATTAACTCAGTGTACCTTCTGAACCCCTCTGCCGATCTCAACCAAATTTGAGACACACATTCTTTATCTTAAGGAGACGACGATAGGGGGGTTATGGATGCTGTTCGGAAAATGAGGAGGGTGTGGGGGGAGGGGTATTGCTTAGTCATCCATCAACTCAGTGTACCTTCTGAACCCTTGGCCGATCTCAACAAAATTTGGGACACACATTCTTTATCTTAAGGAGACGCCAATAGGAGGGTTATGGATGCTGTTCGAAAAAAGGGGAGGGTGTGGGGGGAGGGGTATTGCTTAGTCATCCATCAACTCAGTGTACCTTCTGAACCCCTTGGCCGATCTCAACCAAATTTGGGACACACATTCTTTATCTTAAGGAGACGACGATAGGGGGATATGGATGCTGTTCGAAAAAGGGGGAGGGTGTGGGAGAGGGGTATTGCTTAGTCATCCATCAACTCAGTGTACCTTCTGAACGCCTTGGCCGATCTCAACCAAATTTGGGACACACATTCTTTATCTTAAGGAGACGGCGATAGGAGGGTTATGGATGCTGTTCGCAAAAAGGGGAGGGTGTGGGAGGAGGGGTATTGCTTAGTCATCCATCAACTCAGTGTACCTTCTGAACCCCTTGGCCGATCTCAACCAAATTTGGGACACACATTCTTTATCTTAAAGAGACGACGATAGGGTGGTTATGGATGCTGTTCAGAAAAGGAGGAGGGTGTGGGGGGAGGGGTATTTCTTAGTCATCCATCAACTCAGTGTACCTTCTGAACCCCTTGGCCGATCTCAACCAAATTTGGAACACACATTCTTTATCTTAAGGAGACGATGATAGGGGGGTTATGGATGCTGTTTGGAAAAGGAGGAGGGTGCGGGGGGTGGTGTATTGCTTAGTCATCTATCAACTCAGTGTACCTTCTGAACCCCTTGGCCGATCTCAACCAAATTTGGGATACACATTCTTTATCGTAAGGAGGCGACGGGAGGGGGGTTATGGCTTTTGTTCGGAAAAGGGGGAGGGGTATTGCTTAGTCATCGATCAACTCAGTGTACCTTCTGAACCCCTTGGCCGATCTCAACCAAATTTGGGACACACATTCTTTATCTTAAGGAGACGACGATAGGGGGGTTAGGGATGCTCTTTGGAAAAGGGGGAGGGTAAGGAGGGAGGGCAATTGCTAAGTTATCGATCAACTCAGTGTAACTTCTAAACCCCTCAGCCGATATCAACCAAATTTGGAACACACATTCTTTATCTTAAGGAGAACGACGATAGGGAGGGTAAGCATGCTCTTGGAAAATAAGAGATGGTATGTGGGGAGGGGTATTGTTTAGCAATCGATCAACTCAATGTAAGTCTTGAGCCCCATGACCGATTTGAACCAAATTTGTATCAAATATTGTCTGTCCTAAGGAAACGATTTTAGTGGATATTGGTAGGTCCGTTTAAAATGGGGAGGTTGTGAGAGAGAGGTATTGTTTAGTTGGTGATCTATTCAACATAACTTCTTAACCCATTTCCGATGTTCATCAAATTTGGAACCCATATTCTCTGTCTATGAAAGACTATATCAGACTGGGTAGGACTGTCATAGCTGAACGAGAGAGAATATATTTATTAAACGAACAGTTTAGTATACCTTTTTATCGCATGGGTGAATTCAAACCAAATATTTAAACACGTATTGTTTACCCAAAGGAAACTATTTTAGAGAGGCTTGGAGGGTTTTTGAAATGCGGAGGATGTTGGGGTTAGGTATTGTTTAGAAAACGACTTAATTCAAAATCCTTCTTATTTAGTTCATCCGAGGTTCTTTGACATTGTACAATGCTCCGAAAACAATTCTTCAAAAATAGCAAATCCTCGACAATAACATTTCCCTGAAAATGACATATCCCTGACTGAAGCAGGCTATTAACATAACACTATTTGGCCTAAGGTCATTCGACATGGAGTGAATTTGGGATAATACTGAACAGCATCAGAAAAATCTTTCATAGAAAGCATGCATTTGCTGGGTATAAAGCAATGATAATTGTTACCCTTCATCGGAATCATAGTTTGCCCAGTGAAAAGCAATGAATAATGTGTTTCCTTCTGGATGGTGGATGTGATTTCTTCTTTAAAAGTAGGCATTTTTCTGGAATAAGGCAATGGTGAGTGTGAGTGATATGCGTTTGCCCGGAATAAGACATCGGTGGATGTTTTTCCTTCTTTAGAAATAGACGTTTGCCCGGAATAAGGCTATTCAAACCCCCTTCTTCAAAATCAATCAATGTTTCCAAAAGCTTTCTTTTAATCAAATGATGAAGTATCAACAAGTAAACACAATTACCCTGTTAATCAATTGGTTTTATTATTTTTCGATTGTGAAAAAAAAAACTGCGAACCAAACTGGCAACTCCGAGCAAGGCCGGGTACATAAAGCTAGTTCTATATAAAGTACAGGAAATAAGAGGCTAAGAGGCACTGGAAACACAAGGCTTGCACCGTTTGTTTTATTTATTGAGTATCCGCGATCTTAAGTGGATTTAAACTAGGACACGATGGGGCACGTGACTCGCCAAATTGAATATTTTCATAAATATTTAATTATATACGCCAACATTATTCTGAAAGAAAGCTGATATCACGGTAATTTTTATCAATTTTATTCGAAATTTCCGATGGAATTTCTAGAGAAGTTCCTGAATAAGTCTGGAGTCTGGAGTCTGGAGAATTATATGATTTTTTCATCGGAAATTCCTTTGATATTTTTTCAGAGATTCTTTTAAGAATTCTTTTCTTCAATTAAATCATACAAAATACCTGAATTCTATCCTATATTTTGTTGGATGCATTCTTCCAGAAATTTTAATACTTTCTTGAAGGAATTTTCAACAAAATGTTTGAAGGGATTTTTGATGGAATTTTCAACGAAAAAGTCAAAGATTTCCTAAAGGGATATGCCAAGAAATTCCAAACGGCATTTCCAAACTATTTCCCAAAGGAATGCCTAAAAAATCAAAAGAATTCTCCGAAGTATTTTCCGCTGGTATGTCCGAAAAACATTCTAAAGGAATTTCCTGAGAAATGCTTAAAGAAATTCTGGAAATTCTAAAGAAAATTCCAGAGGAATTTCCGAAGAAATTTCTGAAAGAGTTGCTGAAAAATTGAGGAATATGCGTAATTTCCTACAGGAAGATCTGAAATATTTGCTGGAGAAAGTTCTAAACGAATTTCTGGGGTACTTTTTAGAAAATTCAGATTTTTTTTATTTTTGTCAACGTCTTTTTTAATTTAGAAATTAAGTTCGCCGCTTACAGGAATTTCTGAAGAAATTTATTTGCGAAGGAATCTCCATGGCGATTTCCGGTGGGATTCCTGAAGGAACTCTTAAATGAATTCCTAAAAAAAATCTAAAGCAACTTCCGAAGAAGTTCTTAAGCGAATTTTCAAAACCTTAATAATTTTCCGAAGGAATTTGTAAAGGAATTCCAAAACGAATCACCAAAGGAATTTTTGAAGGAATATTCGAAAGAATTCGATTCGAAGAATTTTCTCATTAGGTAGATTCTGAAGTAATTCTTAATATTCATTCTTTTCGAAAAACATTGAGGAGGAATTTACGCTGCCTCAACGCTGTCTCTTGTCCCAAATACTTTCTCTCTACTCTGTAACTTCCAACTTTGGTAACTTTGTAACATCCGTTTGCTTCAAAATACTTTGGAATAGTGACCGCATCCCAGGGTCATGACCTCCTTTTTCAAGTCAGTGACCTCATCTCACAGTATCGACTCAATTACGGCACCACTTAATGGCTAGTTAACGAAGATACTTCAGGCCTTCTGGTGTTGGGTTGGAGGACTATTGTGAGTGGTTGGATGTGGTCTTAAAGGGTGGTGGAGGCTAATCATGCCCTGCTCTACTGCAGTTCCTAAGGTACTGGGAAAACCTACGAGACGAGTTTTACCTGCCATTCACAAACAATTAACGCATTAGACTACATTTTCAAGATTTTTTTCGGAAACACTCATCACTTTTATTCTAGAATTTTTTTTTAGATATTCCTGGGATGATTTCTAAAAGTGGGCTTTTCTTGAAAGAAATTAAAGAAAGAATACGATGAGAAAGTATTGACCTAATGTCTAAGGGAAATTCTGAAACAATTGCTGGAAGAATTTTCGAAGGAATTACTGGATTCATTTCGGGATGATGTTTTGATGAAATCCCTCCGGGAATTGCCGGAGTTCCTGAAGGAATTTCCGAAGGAATTCCTGTAGAAATCTAGGAATTTCTTCGCAAATTCTATATCAAGTTCTTTCCTAAATTCCTTTAGGAATTGCTTGAAAATATATTCAGGAAACTCCTTCGGAGATTCTTTTAAGAATTCCTTAAAAAATACCATTGAACATTCTTTAAAATATTCTTCCAGAAATTACTTTACGAATTCGTTTCGAAAATTTATTTAGTTTTTTTTTCATCCATTCATGAATTTAATCAGATTTTTTTAAGAATGAATTCATATATTCTTTTTGCAAATATTTTGAAATTTCCTACAGGAATTCCTCTACAAAATTCACCAGAAATTATTTTGGGAGCTTCTCCAGGAATTTCTTCTAGGATTAATTTTAAAATAATCTGGTACACATTCATAGCCTGGATCTACAATACCATTACTTCACTCGACATTAGCTGACTTAGACCTGAAACCAACCCGTCATCAATTCTGACTTTGACTAATATCAACTAGACATTCCCAAAACCTCATTAACTCAATATCATCCAATACCTCGGGAGAATTCTGAGGATAGTGGGGAAAACAGTAATTAATGCTTCTAGTTGATAAAATTAGACAATAATGCCATCCCTACATCCCTACATGATCATAACGATTTAGTAAATTATTTTGTAATAACTACCAAAATTAAAATTATTTATCAAACTGTACGTTATAACGGGGAAAAATGTACGCTATATCGAGTGACGTTACATCAAGTGTATATCGGGGGTACGTTATATCGAAGATTACCTGTATCATGTAGCGCTAAAATATTGTTATTAAAAAAAAAAACAGTTTTGCATCATGTTCAAATGTAACTAAGTTCCTGTTACATAAGTAAAGACATTATTCAGAATAGTAATATTTTTCACGTGGTTTAAGTTGTAAATATTAAAAATTATTAGTAGAGCTTATTTGACTCTTCAGCTAAATTTGTTACATCCTAATCCTTTTTCAATGTTCTATTCAATTTTTGTGTCTGATAATTTCTGTGGCTTTCTCAGCAAAAAGAAACAATTGAATTTAGTAAATGTTACAAAACAAGTGTGAAGAATTTTTATTCAACTTCAAATTTTGTACAAAATTTATCACATGAAGATCTGATATTCCTTGCCGTTAGAAGCCTTTTCAATAGCTTCCTTTTGTACTTAATAAGATGAAGGAGAGATCTCTGAAAGTAGTGTCGTTTTAAGAAGTGGCCGGTATTGGGAGGTGTGCGGCGCTGGGGAATCTCCCCGTAAATAGTTACCCGGGCAGAAGCCATGAACAGAATAGCAAAACATGATATGGACTTGCTTGCTATAAGAGATAAAAGAACAGGCAACAATATCAAAAAATTGCACCGAGATATCATTTAAATATCAAGATATGCTATGGATAGGAACAAATCAATGGCACATGATATTGATCACTTATTACAAATAGCATAACTTGATCTCTTCATGATATTTTAGTGCAAAATATTGATATTGTCGTCTGATCTTTTATCTCTTATATCAATCATGTCCATATCTGATTTTGCTATCTTATCAACATTTGATATTATTGAGATATTTTATTCTACTCGGGTAATGATCCGCCTCACGAAACGATCTTTCACATACGGGGCGATTTCTAAAGTAATTTCCATACAAACTTCAAACTGCTCGTACTCAGTTAAATTATAACCAATTCAGTTGAAAATTTAGGAGGTTCACCAAACAAAACAGCAAATGTTATCGTTCACGCTCTAATCAAAATGATTATCAAAATGTTTTACGTAATTTACGTTGGGCGGTTGTATCTTGTATATAACCCTTCTGATTTTTTATTTAATACATCTATATATCGTATAAATAATTGTAAGTTGATAGCCGAAAAATAAGTCAATTTAATATCGAATAAAGGGTATTTTGGGTTTGGTATTTTTTTTTCACATGTCCTCCTTTTTCAACCACATGTCCTCCTTTTTGGCACGATTCGAAGGAATCGATTGGCGCGATTTCATATTATCACCCTAATCAAAACAGAAAGCCATTTGTTTTCTGTTTGTTCCCACTGAAATCTAATCCAACAGAAATTAATTCTCTAATTGAAAATGCCACCTACATGCTGCAGCGCTTGTCGTGTTTGTCATTGATAAGGAAATATTTTAATTCCTTTAATGGATTCATTTGCATCGAAGTGTCACCATTCCCATCACGTGTGAATTCGCGTAAATATATCTACATAAACATCAACGTACAAATTCACAGCCGTATCGTGCTATCTGTCAACTTCCGCAAGCGCTTACAGCTGATACCGACCGTACGTCGTATGGCTACCACTTGTTTGTACGGTAAGTTATCACTTCATCGGCCCCCACAACAAATAGCCAGCGATAAACCTCTCGCAAAGATGCGCATTGGCGGCCACGCACCATACACACACACCGCCGCTTCTCAACATTCATCGCGCGTATACGCGCAAACGTCATGGATTACTTCAAGGTCAATGTTTCGCCGTTCCCCCGTGAGTCAAGGCTGCTGATGATGCCGATTTGTCTTCGTTGGGGGGATTCAAAATTAGGTCACAGTACCTCGTCATAGTAACGAGTGCTAAATTAATGAAATCCACACATTTTTTGCGTTTAGATGGCATTGTAGAACAGAGGGGAACTTTCACATGACTCACTCCAGTATGAGCGAGTTATAAGCTCAGGAAGTGTCGTTCAATGAAGTGTATCGAGTGTGGCCTCTGCTCCGTGTTTTTTCAGGGTTACTGATAAAATGTATACAAACAAACAGTCGAGGAGGCAGATGCGGAAACATGTGACACAGTGGAGTCGCAGGGTATTTTGTGTGACACGAGTCGTGAGGAGCGTGCGCGTGCTTTGTGCTTCTCTTTACAGAGAGTACATACACTTGGCTGCTCACCTGATGAAAAAAGATACTTCAATTGAACAGTTTTCTTCTGTTACGTCACCAATCGCTTGGTGGTTTCTTGGTGAATGGATTTTCCCTTAAATTAATTCATAATGATTATTTCAGATAATTTTAGTTTAGTTCATTGACCCGTTGAGGAAATTTTACTGAGTCATTCTGGTTGATGAAAGCCATGACCATTCCAGATTCAGTCCATGGACACACAAATACATACGCTATAAGATCAAACAAAAAGAAGACCAAAATTTCATCCCCAAAAAATTCCAATCGATCATTACTGACTCCGTTCCTTCAGCTTGACGTACTCAAATGCACAAAGTGACATAATTACTCTCATTACCAATGATGAACAACTTACATAACTTGTCTCGCCAGCATTTTGCTGCTATTTTCGGGTCTAAATAATCCCCAAAATTCTGCACAGGTTGCTGCGATCTGGCACCAATTTTGCACTCCACAAAGAAGAAAAATCCGCACTCTCACTCGCGTGAAGCAGATTCCAACTTTTCTACGACCGTTCCTGCGAACGAGCAACTAGCTACTTTGCTATCCACCACCGCACCGTTTCGGAACCTTCGATCCAATCGAAGCCGTGTCACACCCGCGCGAATCACAGGACCTTCAGGGTCACCAGCAAAATTTCTGAAAATTTTGCCTGAAACGACGCGAAACCAAACTCACCCGTACCGTTCTACTTTCTGTCTGGCGGCCGTGTCTCTCGGCTTGCGTTGTCCAACCCGCCTGCTTGGATATATCAATGAAGGGCGAAAACGCTCTCCCCATTCTCGGAAGAGTTCCCAATCCTGCTATGAATGCCAACCGCCGAGCAATTGAGGTAACGGCGTATATGTGCGAAATCACTCTCTCGCGAGCGGGCGAACGGTAGTTATCCATCCCTCGTTGTCATCCATAACCTACAACATCAGCAGTCAGAACAGAGTTTCGCAGAACCGGTCCGAGTTGGTTTTACCAGCTGTCAGCTGGTTGGCTTCTCCGTTCGCGAAAAGGGGTTCCTAGGGAGTGCCATAGCATCACGGGGTTCAACTCGTTCATTGAAAACTTGTTTGTTTTTGCGTTGTGTTTTCCGTTTGGTGGTACCTGTTTAGGGCAAAATGCGTAAGAATATTCTTAAAGTTGGTGTTTTTTAGCAGCTTTGCGAGTGCAATATTGGCGCCCAATAAAATAGATTGGCGAATAGAGTTTCTCACTAAGTGTCAAGAACGTCATTGTATTGGAAAAGTTAATATTGCAACATAAATGCCATCCTATGTAGTAGACTTTACAAACAGACTGACTTAAGAGCCACGCACAATGAATACGTTTGCGTGCGTTTTGACAGTTTTTCCATGAGAAAACTGTCAAAACGTACATTTAGTAAGATAATTTTCTGAACATTGAACTCTAGCGATTAGGGAGATAAGGGGGTAACTGCATTGATCGATTTTTCTTCATCGATGTTTTCTCCTCTTCAATGCTGCGAGTTTCATTTTTTTTGGGTGATAAAGGACTAACCAAAATTCCAAAATCCAAGCCTCGGCCCATTCCCCCTTTGATCCCACTAAACAACAATGGCTCTAATGATCGCTCGATAACTCCTGCAGAGAAGACAACCGAAATAGGTCGCCATTTCGGAGGAGTTAGAGGTCACAGCTGACGAATTGACGGTCTATATCAAATCATCAAAAAATATGATCAACGCTACAATCTTCCCAGCCACCTGGTGATAATCATCAACAATTACCTATCGGCAAGGACATTCCGGATCTCAATCAACGGAGTGAATTCCAATGCGCACAATATCGTCGCAGGCGTCCCTCATAACAGTAAGGGAAACTGGGGTAATATGCACCCCGTGGCAAAACGACCCTTTGGCATTTTAGTGTACATTTCGGCAGTTTTTCCAGAGTGTTTAATACAGCGGATGTAGTTAGGATCTCGAACTACCAATCCAGTAGTACACATTCTTGAAAATATTCCTGAAACGTCGCTAAAAATGCCAAAAGGTTTTCCCCGGGGTGCATATTACCCTAGTTATCCCTATCCTCGGTCCTCTGCTTTTCAATCTGTTCGCCTCCGCCATGCTAGAACCTCCGGAAGGCGACATTCTGTCTCTGTTCACAGATGACACCTCCATCGTCTACAACGGTAGAGTGATCAGAGCGCTAGTGGCAAAACTCCAACGAGGCCTGGAAGCCCTTGCACCAGCTGGAAGATTTGTATCAGCGCGGGAAAGACCCAGGTCACTATTTCCCCCACTGTAAATCCCTTAAACATGTTCCTCCTAAGGACTGTAAAATCATGCTCAATGGCACGACTGTGGAATGGTTGAAACTACTGTACCCTTTGAATCGGTCTGAATTACCCCGCTTGGGGAATCATCGGATGTCGGTCGCACGGTCAAGTAGTTGCTGCTCCAGAAAAAAATTCAAGCGTTATTCTGAGTTCGATTATGTGTTTTAGTGATTTAAAATGCGTGTTGTTGGGGAAAGTAACAAAGAGAAAGCTGATTTTAGACGAACTTTCTTCATAGAACAAAGTTTAATCGTTTGGGGTTGGTACACCCAACCGGTGATTGCTAGGTTTTCTAACAATTTTGTATAAGAACCTACCAAAACCTGTTGAAGAATTGGGCATATGCGAAAATGCTAGATCCTTATACTAATATTGTATGGGACCCAGTGGCGTAGCCAGAAAATTGGCTTGGGGGGGGTTTTCTGAACATTTTTTGTTTTCGTAAAATAAAATTTCTCCCAAAATTATGTCTCTGGGGGGGGGGGGTTATACCCAAAACCACCCCCGTGGCTACGCCACTGATGGGACCTAACAATTTTGCATACTTTTCTTACAATATTTGTTTGTGAGCTTACATTTTATACATACGAATCCAACAATTTCGCCCAGTTTTTATACAGGTTTTGGTAGATTCTTATACAGAATGTGTTAGAAAATCGAACAGTCACTGGTTGGGTGTAGCGGAATCATGGCGTCAATGTTGGTCCGAGCATCGGCTGTCGGCAGGTGGTTGCTGCAGAAATTTTTTCACTAATGAGGTGTCCGTAGCGATTTGGAACTCGTTCTCACAACTGATCCGTTCGTCCGCTGATGGTCCTGTGATGTCCATCGCTTACTGCTTCCGTCGATAAACTGGCTGGAGCACGAAGTGTGCGCTCTTTATACCATGGATCGGCATAACTTCTTCTCCTGAATTTTACCTCCGCTTTGACAGATGCCCATGTCTGAAACTTGATTATGAATCTTATTCTGGGGTCGTGGGATCAAAGCCCACCGAAGGGGCGGTTACCCTCCAATACCTTTTCCGAACTAAATCTATCACATGTTGTACATATGCATAATCAAGTTTCAGACATAGTAACTAATTTCCACTCCGGGTGGCTTAATACCCGGCATATAGGCAATTAACTTTGAATGTGAAATGTGAAAAGCAATGGTGGAAATTAGCAAGTCCAGACACCGAATTTCGGATAGCAAGAAATCGTCCAAATTGTCCGATGAAGAATTCATTCGGACCAAATTTGAACCATTTGATTCACATGACATTGTACGTTACACAGAAACATATTTGACGAAGAAACTTTAACAAATCAACCCCTTGAAAAAGGCCCTAAATGGACCGAAACGTCGGGAAAAGATTGAAAACATAGTTTTCAATTCCCTCCAAGACTGCGAAGCCAAATATTTCCCAAATAATGTTCCTAGATGTATAAGACTGCTTCTGCTTCTTGCAATGGACATAATAACTATATCGAAGCAGCCAAACTTATTCTCATTGAAGTGTTCAAAAAATGCATCCATAACGTTTGAAAAATCTAATAATCATAAAGGTCTATGTAAGTTTTGACATAAATTATGATCTTGCACAATGCACATCTTCCCAATCCGTTGCCCCCCTCAAGGAGCTCGGGTGCCCCCTCAAGGGGCATTGTGCCCCCTATCAAGGGTCATGGTGCCCCCCTTTCAAGGGTCATAGTGCCCCCCTTTCAATGGGCTCGGGTGCTCCCCCTCGGATACCCCCCTCAAATATGCCCCCCCTTTCAAGGGGCTTGGGTGCACCCCCCCTTTCAAGAGGCCAGTTCCCCCTTGTCAAATGTGCCCTCCTTTAAAGGGGCTTGGGTGCCCCCTCTAAGGGCTTGGGTGCAGCCCTTTCAAGGCATAAGTGCCCCCCCTTTCAAGGGGCATGAGTGCCCCTCTCTTTAAAGGTGCTCGGTTTCACCCCCTAGCAACACACATATTCCATATAGGTTACTGCAACTCATATGTGACCGAAATCAGTCACAAACAAGTTGCTGCAACCATTTTGGTCTGACTTGTGCTGCTCGGGCCCCCTTTCAAGGGTGCCCTCCCTTTCAAGGGGCTTGAGTGGAGCTTGGTGCCTCGGTGCTCGGTGCTTTCGCGGGGCTCGGTTTCCCCCTCCTTTCAAAAGGCTCGGTGCCCCCTTTTCAAATGTGCCCTCCTTTCAAGGGGCTTGGGTGCCCCCCCCCCCCTCTAAGGGCCTGGGTGCACCCGCTTGGGTGCCTTCCCCCTTTTGCAAGGGGCTAAGGTGCACACACTTTCAAGGGGCTTGGGTGCCCCCTCCCTTTCAAGGGAAGATCCATAAAGTACGTCACGCAAAAATCGGCGATTTTTGACCCCCCCTCCCCCCTTCGTCACCCTTTTTGTAATAAACCCCTAAAATTTTTGTATGGATCGTCACGCTGCTCTGACCCCCCCCCCCCTAGAGGCGTGACGTACTTTGTGGACGGCCCCCAAGGGGTTCGGGTGCCCCCCGCCCCCCTCAAGGGGCTTTAGTGCCCCGCTCAAGGGGCATGGTGCCCCTCTTTCAAGGGGCATGGTGCCCCCCTTTCAATGGGCACGGTGCCCCCTTTCAAGGGGCACGGTTTCCCTCTCTTTCAAGGTGCTCGGTTTCCCTTTGTTTCAAAGTATTCGAATGCATCCACCTTTCAAGGGGCTCGGGTGCCCCCCCTCAAGGGGCTTGGGTGCCCTCCTTTCAAGGGGCTCGGCTGCCCCCCTCAAGGGGCTTGGGTGTCCCCCCTCAAGGGGCTCGGCTACCTCCCTTTCAAGGGGCACGGTGCCCTTTCAAGGGGCTCGGTTTCCCCCCTTTTCAAGGGACTCGAAAGCCCCCTTTTTCAAGGAGATCGGGTGTCCCCCTCCTTTCAAGGGGCTTGGTAGCCCTCCTTTCCAGGGGCTTGGTAGCCACCCCTTTCAAGCGGCTTGGCTGCCTCCCTTTCAAGGGGCTCGGGTGCCCCCACCCCCCTCGAGGGGCTTGGGTGCCATCCTTTCAAGGGGATCGGCTGCCCTCCTCAAGGTGCTTGGTTGCTCCTCCCCTCAAGGTTCTTGGGTGCCCCCCTCCCTCGAGGGGCTTGGATACCCTCCTTTTAAGCGGCATGGGTGTCCCCCCTCTAGGAGCGTAAGTGCCCCCCCTTTCAAGGGTCTCGGGCGCTCCCCCTCAGGTGCCCCCCCGCAAGGCTGCCCCCCTCTAAGGACTTAGGTGTCCCCCCATTTCAAGAGGCATGAGTGCCCCCCCTTTCAAGGAGCTAGGGTGCACCCGCTTTCAGGGACTATGGTGCCCTTTCCCTTTCAAGGGGTTCGGGTGCCCCCCCTTTCAAGGGGTTTGGGTGCCCCCTCAAGGGGCTCGGGTGCCCCCCCTCAAGGGGCTCGGGTGCCCTCCTCAAGGGGCATGGTGCCCCCCTTTCAAGGGTCTTGGTGCCCCCCTTTCAATGGGCACGGTGCCCCCTTTCAAGGGGCTCGGTTTCCCTCCCCCCTTTCAGAGGACTTGAATGCCCTCCTTTTCAAGGGGCTCGGGTGCCCCCCCTCAAGGGACTTGGTTGCCCTCTTTCCAAGGGGCTCGGCTGCAAAAGGCTTGGGTGCCCCCTTTCAAGGGGCTCGGTTTCCCTCCCTTTCAAGGGGCTTGAGTGCCTCCCCTCTAGGAGCGTGAGTGCCCCCTCTTTCAAGGGGCTCGGCTGCTCCCCCTCGGGTGCGCTCCCTCAAGGGTGCCCTCCTTTCAAGGGGCTTGGGTGCCCCCCCTCTCCTTTCGAGGGGCGTGAGTGCCACCCCTTTCAAGGAGAAGGGTGCTCCCTTTCAAGGGGAATGGTGCCTTTAGCCCTTTTTAAAGGGCATGGGTATTTTGGCCATAACTTCTGATCCCATAGTCCAATCTGACCAATTCTCAATAGCAAACCATAAGTGTGACCACAAAATTTTGTACACGTACACACACACACATACATACATACGCGCAGGTGCGCAGGTTTAGAGGAAACGGCGGAACACGTGTTGTTCGTGTGCCCACGTTTTCGCGCAATGCGTGACCACATGCTTGCCACATGTGGTCTGGACACTACCCTGGACAACCTAGTTCGGAGGATGTGTAAAGATGAAGTTGGCTGGAACGCCGTTTTATCGTCCAAATCGTCTCGGAGCTACACAGAAGGTGGCGCGTGGACTCAAGGATGGCTAGTTCAGGCGCAAACAAGAGGTGGTCCAAGGGTTCGGAGTCGGCTTCATGGGTCATACCGGTAGTCATGCTCTGTGGTCGAACTCGATCCTTTTATCGAACAAGTGGCCGCGCGAAGAACAACATGGTATCGTCGCTTTCGCGGCGTCGGTCAACCGGGCGGGTTCCGATCCCGATAACGGAAAGGGGTCCTCGTCAAGGCCGGGGTAGGCGTAGGCACCGCGTCGACAAGTCCCTCTGTGTGTTGGAGAACCGACCCTATCACAGAGAGGTCAATTTGGGGTGCACGCGGCATCATCATTCTTGATACCAGTCGTGCAGAGGGAAGTTTGATTCTAGAAGTTACCTATACTGCCACTAACCGCAAGTCGAGCACATCTGTATATGGAGTCCCATATACTGTAAAACCTCTTTACGCTCCCTCTTTTACGCTTCCTCCTTTTACGCTCCCTCTTTTACGCTCAAAATTCCAAATAACGCTCCCTCTTTCTACGATCCAAATTCCTCTTTTTACGCCCTATAGGAGCGTAAAAAAAGTTTCAAGCTTTTATATGAGGCAAATTTGGATTAGTTTCGGAGGTTGGTTTTAGATGATCTAAGTACTGCGGATGTTCTAGAAACAAAATATAGGCTTGCATGCGCAGTGGTATTAGCTGTTGTCATGATCCACGAACTCCACACAGTCAAGATCTGTTGATCAACCTTCGTAATGGAGACAGTTATTTAAGAATAAACAAGTTGTGTGACCCCTTCTTGGTATATGTTTGTATTCCAAGTAGTTCTTGTTGTTGTCGTGGGCTCCAGGTAGTCTACGAACTCCACAGAGTCAAGGTCTGTGGATCAACCTCCGTAATGGAGGCAGTTATTGAAGAAAAAACAAGTTATGCGACCCCTTCTAGGTACATATTTGTGTTTCAAGTAGATCTTGATGTTGCCATTGATGCCAGGTAGTCTACGAACTCCATAGAGTCAAGGTCTGTTGATCAACCTTCGTAATGGAGGCAGTTATTGGAAAATAAATAAGTTGTGTGACCCCTTCTGGGTATATGTTTGTATTCCTTGTAGTTCTTGTTGTTGTCGTGGGCTCCAGGAAGTTAACCAACTCCATAGAGTCAAGGTCTGTGGATCAACCTCCGTAACGGAGACAGTTATTGGAGAATAAACAAGTTCTGTAACCCCTTCTTGGTATATGTTTGTATTCCAAGTAGTTCTTGTTGTTGTCGTAGGCTCCAGGTAGTTTACGAACTCCATAGAGTCAAGGTCTGTGGATCAACCTCCGTAATGGAGGCAGTTATTGAAGAATAAACAAGTTGTGCGACCCCTTCTAGGTATATATTTGTGTTTCAAGTAGATCTTGATGTTGTCATTGATGCCAGGTAGTCTACGAACTCCATAGAGTCAAGGTCTGTGGATCAACCTCCGTAATGGAGGCAGTTATTGAAGAATAAACAAGTCGTGCGACCCCTTCTAGGTATATATTTGTGATTCAAGTAGATCTTGATGTTGTCATTGATGCCAGGTAGTCTACGAACTCCATAGAGTCAAGGTCTGTGGATCAACCTCCGTAATGGAGGCAGTTATTGAAGCATAAACAAGTTATGTGACCCCTTCTGAGTATATGTTTGTATTCCTTGTAGTTCTTGTTGTTGTCGTGGGCTCCAGGAAGTTAACCAACTCCATAGAGTCAAGGTCTGTGGATCAACCTCCGTAACGGAGACAGTTATTGGAGAATAAACAAGTTCTGTAACCCCTTCTTGGTATATATTCGTATTCCAAGTAGTTCATGTTGTTGTCGTAGGCTCCAGGTAGTTTACGAACTCCATAGAGTCAAGGTCTGTGGATCAACCTCCGTAATGGAGGCAGTTATTGAAGAATAAACAAGTTGTGCGACCCCTTCTGGGTATATGTTTGTATTCCTTGTAGTTCATGTTGTTGTTGTAGGCTCCAGGAAGTTAACCAACTCCATAGAGTCAAGGTCTGTGGATCAACCTCCGTAACGGAGACAGTTATTGGAGAATAAACAAGTTCTGTAACCCCTTCTTGGTATATATTCGTATTCCAAGTAGTTCAAGTTGTTGTCGTAGGCTCCAGGTAGTTTACGAACTCCATAGAGTCAAGGTCTGTGGATCAACCTCCGTAATGGAGGCAGTTATTGAAGAATAAACAAGTTGTGCGACCCCTTCTAGGTATATATTTGTGTTTCAAGTAGATCTTGATGTTATCATTGATGCCAGGTAGTCTACGAACTCCATAGAGTCAAGGTCTGTTGATCAACCTTCGTAATGGAGGCAGTTATTGAAGAATAAACAAGTTGTGTGACCCCTTCTGGGTATATGTTTGTATTCCTTGTAGTTCTTGTTGTTGTCGTGGGCTCCAGGAAGTTAACCAACTCCATAGAGTCAAGGTCTGTGGATCAACCTCCGTAACGGAGACAGTTATTGGAGAATAAACAAGTTCTGTAACCCCTTCTTGGTATATATTCGTATTCCAAGTAGTTCATGTTGTTGTCTTAGGCTCCAGGTAGTTTACGAACTCCATAGAGTCAAGGTCTGTGGATCAACCTCCGTAATGGAGGCAGTTATTGAAGAATAAACAAGTTGTGCGACCCCTTCTAGGTATATATTTGTGATTCAAGTAGATCTTGATGTTGTCATTGATGCCAGGTAGTCTACGAACTCCATAGAGTCAAGGTCTGTTGATCAACCTTCGTAATGGAGGCGGTTATTGAAGAATAAACAAGTTGTGTGACCCCTTCTGGGTATATGTTTGTATTCCAAGTAGTTCTTGTTGTTGTTGTGGGCTCCAGGAAGTTAACCAACTCCATAGAGTCAAGGTCTGTGGATCAACCTCCGTAACGGAGACAGTTATTGGAGAATAAACAAGTTCTGTAGCCCTTCTTGGTATATGTTTGTATTCCAAGTAGTTTTTGCTGTTGTCGTAGGCTCCAGGTAGTTTACGAACTCCATAGAGTCAAGGTCTGTGGATCAACCTCCGTAATGGAGGCAGTTATTGAAGAATAAACAAGTTGTGCGACCCCTTCTAAGTATATATTTGTATTTCAAGTAGATCTTGATGTTGTCATTGATGCCAGGTAGTCTACGAACTCCATAGAGTCAAGGTCTGTGGATCAACCTCCGTAATGGAGGCAGTTATTGAAGCATAAACAAGTTATGTGACCCCTTCTGAGTATATGTTTGTATTCCTTGTAGTTCTTGTTAGTGTCGTGGGTTCCAGGAAATTTACCAACTCTATAGAGTCAAGGTCTGTGGATCAACCTACGTAACGGAGACAGTCATAGGAGAATAAACAAGTTGTGTAACCCCTTCTTGGTATATGTTTGTATTCCAAGTAGTTCTTGTTGTTGTCGTAGGCTCCAGGTAGTCCACAAACTCCACAGAGTCAAGGTCTGTGGATCAACCTCCGTAATGGAGGCAGTTATTGAAGAATTAACAAGTTGTGCGACCCCTTCTAGGTATATATTTGTATTTCAAGTAGATTTTGATGTTGTCATTGACGCCAGGTAGTCTACGAACTCCATAGAGTCATGGTCTGTGGATCAACCTCCGTATCGGAGACAGTTATTGGAGAATAAACAAGTTGTGTAACCCCTTCTTGTTATATGTTTGTATTCCAAGTAGTTCTCGTTGTTGTCGTAGGCTCCAGGTAGTCTACTAACTCCATAGAGTCAAGGTCTGTGGATTAACCTCAGTAATGGAGACAGTTATTAAAAAATAAAAAAAGTTGGGAGACCTCTTCTAGGTATATGCTCGTATTTCATGCAGTTCTTGTTATTGTCGTGAGTTACAGGTAGTCTACGAACTCCATAGAGTCAAATACTACGGATCAACTTCTGTAATAGAGACAGTTATCGAAGAGTGAACAAGTTGTGTGACCCCTTCTTGTTATATGTTTGCATTCCAAGTAGCTCTTGTTGTTGTCATTGGTTCCAGGGAGTCTACGAACTCCATAGAGTCAAGGTATGTTGATCATCCTCAGTAATGGAGCCAGTTATTGAAGAATAAACAAGTTGTGTGGCCCCCTCCTAGGTATATGTTTGTATTCCAAATAGTTCTTTTTGCTGCTGTGGTATCCAGGTAGTCTACAAACTCCAAGAGTCAAGGTCTGTGGATCAACCTTCATAATGGAGACAGATATCAAAAAGTGCACAAGTTGTGTGACCCCTTCTTGGTCTGTTTTTGTATTCCAAGTAGTTCTTGTTGATGTCGTGACCTTCAGGTTGTCTACGAACTCCAAGGGTCAAGGTCTGTGGATCAACTTCCGAATTGGAGGCAGTTATTTAAGAATAAACAAGTTGTGTGACCCCTTTCTTATATATGTGTATATTTAAAGTAGTTCTTGTTGTTGTCGTGAATTCCTGGTAGTCTACGATCATAGAGTCAAGGTCGGTGAATCAACCTCCTTAATGTGGGCAGTTATTTGAAAATAAACAAGTTGTGTGACCCCTTCTTGGTCTATGTTTGTCTTTAAAGTAATTCTTTTTGTGGTCGTGGGCTCCGTAATGGACGCATTTATTGAGCGTTTAACACTTGTTGTGGCCTCTTCTTGGTACAGTAATATCCCGATTTTATCATTCCTAGTGAATTCTGGGTGATGAAATAGACAATGTGACAAAATTGGAACAATTTTAATTTTTTTTTGTTTCTCTAATATGAATCAGTTTATGCCTTGGAAAGGCAAAATACGTGAACGGAATCCGTAATTTCTTGTCGAAGAGGCTTACAAAATTCTTGACAGGTTCTCTGAATTTATTCATAATAAACCACAGGCGGTGAACGTTATTTCACGAAAATCATTGTAGTTTGCGGTATTATTTGAAAATAATAAAAACCCAGATTAATCCACCTAGCGGTGATGGTGCCTTTCTCGTTCGTTCAAAAGGTTTGGAAAAATCTCAAATAACACCAATATGTGGATTGGTCTTATCTTTCATATTTGTTTATATGCATGAAAAAAATTCTCGCCGAACGCAATTTGTTGCAAACAAATCGGATGAGCATAAGAGCAAAAAATGGCATTTTATTTAGTAGTTTTAAAATTAGTATTTTCGCCATAACTTTTGACAGAATTGTACGATCCGGCCAAGTTTCTATAGGAAACAATGGGACAAGATTCTGCGTCGAATGCAATCTGTTGCGAGCGACCTGAGAAGCATACATATTGCACATCAATCACAGTAACTTGTATATGACCGGATTCAGTCACAATATGGTTACTGCAACCAGATTTGTTGACATTGTGTTGCTTGGGGAATAGATGAAGTCTAAGTGCTAAGAAAGTGAGCTAGACTTTTTTGAACTCTTTTTCGCAATAAATAGTAATTTGACCATTACTTCTAAGCCCATAGTCCGATCTGGCTAATTTTCAATAAGAAAATATGAGACATTCTGCGTCGAATGCAATTTAATGCGAGCAAATCGGTTGAGGAAAAGTGCCTGAAAAATGAGGGACATTTTTTTAGCGATTTATTCATAAAAAAGTATTTTGGCCATAATTTCCGATCCCATAGTCCGATCTGGCCAATTTTCAATAGGAATGAGACACAATTCTGCGTCGAATGCAACTTGTTGCGAGTAAATCGGTTGAGGATAAGTGCCCGAAAAATGAGTGACACTTTTGCTACATTTTGGTACGTGGGTGCGCACGGACGAACACACACACACACACACACACACATACACACAGACATCACCTCAATTCGTCGAACTGAGTCGATCGGTATATAACACTATGGGTCTCCGAGTCTCCTATAAAAAGTTTGTTTTTGGAGTGATCATATAGCCTTTACCGTATACTTAGTATACGAGAAAGGCAAAAATGGTATAATTTTCGATCCCATAGTCCGATATGGCCAATTTTCAATAGGAAACAACGGGACAGGATTCTACGTCGAATGCATTTTGTTGTGAGCAAATCGATTGAGGACAAGTGCGCGGAAAATGAGTGACATTTTTTACGCGATTTTTTCGTATGAATTTGTATTTTGGCCATAACTTTCGATCCCATAGTTCGATCTGGCCAATTTCAAATAGGAAACAATGGGACAGGATTCTGCGTCGAATGCAACAAATGCGAGCAAATCGGTTGAGGATAAGTGCCCGAAAAATGAGTGACATTTTTTACGCGATTTTTTCGTATGAATTGGTTTTTTGGCCATAACTTCTGATATATTGTTGCGAGCAAATCGGTTGAGGATAAGTGCCTGAAAAATGAGTGACATTTTTTACGCGATTTTTACGTATACATTTGTATTTTGGCCATAACTTCCGATCCCATAGTCCGACCTGGCCATTTTCCAATAGGAAACAATGGGACAGGATCCTGCGTCGAATGCAATTTGTTGCGAGCAAATCGGTTGAGGATAAGTGCCTGAAAAACGAGTGACATTTTTTACGCGATTTTTACGTATAAATTTGTATTTTGGCCATAACTTCCGATCCCATAGTCCGACCTGGCCAATTTCCAATAGGAAACAATGGGAAAGGATTCTGCGTCGAATGCAATTTGTTGCGAGCAAATCGGTTGAGGATAAAGGCCTGAAAAATGAGTGACATTTTTTGCGTCGTTTTGTGCGCACACACACACACACACACACACACACACACACACACACACACACACACACACACACACACACACACACACACACACAGACATCACCTCAATTCGTCGAACTGAGTCGATTGGTATATAACACTATGGGTCTCCGGGCCTTCTATAAAAAGTTTGTTTTTGGAGCGATCATATAGCCTTTACCGTATACTGAGTATACGAGAAAGGCAAAACGACAAAAATGCGGGGTCGACAAAATCAGAGTAGGAGAGATGACAAAATCGGGTCAATACTGTATACAAGTGTTACGATAGACGAGGATACCTTCGAGGTGGTCGAGGAATTCGTCTACCTCAAATCATTGCTAACGCCTGATAATAATTTTAGTCGTGAAATACGAAGGCGCATCATCTGTGGAAGTCGGGCCTACTACGGGCTCCAGAAGAAACTGCGGTCAAAAAAGATTCGCAACCGCACCAAATGTGTCATGTACAAGACGCTAATAAGACCGGTTGTCCTTACAGACATGAAACATGGACAATGCTCGAGGAAGACTTACAAGCACTCGGAGTATTCGAGAGATGGGTGCTTAGGACCATCTTTGGCGGTGTGCAAGAAGACGGTGTGTGGCGGCGAAGAATGAAGCACGAGCTCGTTCAGCTCTACGGCGAACCCAGTATCCAGAAGGTAGCTAAAGCCGGAAGGGTACGTTGGGCAGGACATGTTGCAAGAATGCCGAACAGCAACCCTGCAAAGATGGTGTTCGCTTTCGATCCGGCAGGTACGAGATTGCGTGGAGGGCAGCGAGCGAGTTGGGCAGATCAGGTGCAAAATGACTAGGCGAGCGTGGGGCGTATTCGAGGATGGAGAGATGCGGCCTCGAACCGTGTATTGTGGCGTCAAATTGTTGATTCAGTGTTATCTGTTTAGATGTAGACTAAATAAATGAAAATGAACTGTATATTTTCGCATTCCATGTACTGCTTGTTATTGTCATGGGTTCGAAGTAATCTACGAACTCCGTAGAGTCAAGGTCTACTGATTACCCTTCATGATGGAACCATTGATTGAAAAAAAATAACAAGTTTCGCAACTCCATCTGTTGGAATGTGTGCATGCCAAGTAGTTAAAATTGTTGTCTTTAGCTTCAGGCAGTTAATGAAGAACAAACCCGGTGTGTAACCTCATTTTGAAATATTTGCATTCCAAGTAGTTCTTGTTGTCATGGGTTCCAGGTAGTATACAAAATTCATTCGTATCACGTAATTAACTGTTTATTCCTTGGAAATGCAAAATATGAATAAATTGGAACGAGACAACTTCACGCCGGAAACGTAAGGAAAAAAACGGGCTAATATTGCATAGACCATGTACCGTATTTATATCAGGTTAAATACCAACTAGTTATTGGTGTAAGCCTAGAAGTATTACTCCATAAATTTCTAGGATGGCCATTAGCATATGCCATGGATACATTTTATTCTATGGACCACAAAGGGGTTGTATCACTTTTGAAACAAGCCGAAAGATTTCTGGTTACGCGTGTAGATCTTAAGGCCTTTTCAAGAGTTTTTTTTGATGACCATGAACCTATGCAATGGACGCATTATATTTTATGTACCACAACGAGCTTGTACCACTTTTGAAACAAGGCGAAATATTTTTGGTTGAGCGTGTAGATTTTAAGGCCTTTTTCTAAGGGGTTGCACCACTTTCAAAACAAGCCGAAAGATTTTAGATTACGCGTGTAGATCTTAAGGCCCTTATCCAGGGTTTTCGTGGATGACCATGAACCTATGCAATGGACGCATTCTATTATATGAGTTATTGACCACAATCTAGATTCAACCATAGATCTAAAGCCATCGAACATCTAAGTGAAGACGATTACCATAAGCCATAATTATCCTTCATCATCAGCGGATTGCATCCCAACTTCCAGAAGCCCGGCACTTAGCAACAAGTTACACAGCCGAATCTGCTGATAGCGCAACATGTGGCAACGGCGACGAAGACGACGCAGCACCGGTGGAATTCAGGCCAACTGACACTTGCTAGGAGCTAGGTCAGCATTTTGTATGCTGTAGGGACTTTGATTCATTTTAATTTAGCAACAATAAATCATTCCGTTCCGATCGTTCGAGGTAGTTAGTTCTTTAGTTGAAATTCCCTTGTCTTTTTTAAAACCCTTTTTGAAAGTTAAAAGTAATAATTGGCGCAGTCGGTAGGATCCGCGAGTGTTCGATTAGTGAGTTCCGGTAGTGTACCAAGCGCGAGAGAATATCGTGTTTTTGTGGCTCATCTAGTGAAGATACTCCTTCGGATCGGGAACAACCCTCCCTGGCTCATCGATACGAGAAGACGGAATCCCCGACGGATCATCGGGCTACCCAGCGAAGTAACATCGCTACTTAGCCGTAAGTAATAAAATCAAACCATTCAAATCAAAAAGAAAATAACAAGTGTTTTTAAGTGAATAATTAATTATTATTAGTGTAATTCATAAGTGCTAGTTCAAAAAAAAAAAAATTTAAAAGTGCGTTGTTGTGTAGTGTGTACTGAAGTAATTTATGCTGACACGCGGAATGTCGCAAGAATTAAATGATAGAGTCGAGGAGCTCGAGCAGCTGTTAGAGCGGCAGAGACTCCAGATCGACAGATTAATAAACCGCCGAGCTGATGCTGATTTAGCACCTCAACCAGCTCCAGCGAGATTCGATATTACCCGCGTTCCAGATATTATTAAAGTAATACCTGGATACGATGGAGATACAAAAGGTTTACCCGCATGGATAAATTCTGTGGAACAAAAATTAAATTGCGCAAAATCACAAGTACCGGATGACGAAAAGGACCGAGCGGAAGCGGTCTACACATCAGTCATTCGTGATAAAATTTCGGGAAAAGCAAACGAGATTTTGCTCAACAATCAAACTTCGTGCAATTGGGCAGATATTAAAGCCCAGTTGATCGACAGATTTGGCGACAAGAGAGATCTCGCGTCAATTTTAAATAAAATTCCATATATAAAACAAGGAAATAGATCTGTAGATGCGTATTACGACGAGTGTACAGAAATATTATCCGACGTTAATGCAAAAGTGATATTGGACAATGCATGGGAACCTTTTGCTAAAGTTGTAATGGCATCCTATGAAGCCATATTGACTACCGCATTTGTCGATGGGTTACATGAACCCATTTCTTCTCTAACACGTACCAGTAAACCTAATAGTTTGCTTGCTGCGTATCAACATGCATTAGAACAAGATAATGCTGCTAAACGACAGAGAGAAAGAAATAAAACGTTTTTCAAGGTAACCCCCGAACCTCCCAAACTGTATAAACCAATCCCTAACCGCAACGGAACCTGGAATCAAAACTTTAGACCACCGTCGCAAACCCAAAATTTGATAAACCCTCGACCCCAAATCCAGTATAGGAACCCTTATCCATATACATACCCCTATCCAACACACCAACACCCCTTCCAACCTCAAAACCCAAATCGAAACCAAAATCCTCAAACAGCTGTAAGGCAAATTCCAGCCATTAAACAAGAAGCTACGTCAACATCCAACATCCGCAACCACCCTCATATCAATACACATGATGAGCAAGTAATTTCTTCAACAGACGAATGCACTTATATAGAGCAAGTACCCACAGACGAAGGTTATCAAGACCTCAGCCTAGAAGTTCAGCCAATCCCTGAAGATTTAAATTTTCAACTTCCTCAGCAGGAAGATACCGAAACGTAGAACCCAATAATTTTTTACCCTTCATCGAAGTTAATACAGCTTCTGGACCATTGAAATTTCTTATTGACACAGGAGCAAATCGAAATTACGTAGATCCAAGTAAAATTGAACCGGCGAAAATTGAAAATTGTCATGCCTCTGCTGTCACCAATGTAAATGGAAAATTTGAAATTTCACAAACTACTAAGTTATCCGTATTCACAAACAAACCCCCACTTACATTCAGATTGTTCAAGTTCCATTCATTCTTTGATGGACTATTAGGCTACGAGTCCCTTCGTACTCTACAGGCAGAGATAATAACTTCTGAAAATATTCTAAGATTCCCGGACTACTCTGTTCAAATGTCCAGAAAATATCCAGATTCTTTCTCAATAACCTTAAACGCTTTGGAAGAAATCCCCACCATTTTGAATACTAAATTAGATAACGGAGACTTCTACATTGAATATCCACTTCCTTTGACTCAGGATGTGATGATCATACCTGGCATTTACACAGCAAAGGGTCATAAAGCTAATGTCGTATTGAAAAATTGCTGTAACTTTCCCGTGAATATCAATCCAAATCTGGAAATGCTTTCTGAAATAAATAATTTTGAGGAAATATCACAATCAAAGATATACAGTTTTAATTCTAGTAATCAGTTAAACTTCGATAACCGCACGATTGATCCAAGGCTAAGGAACCAACTTCGATTGGATCATCTGAGTTTGGAGGAGAAAAACAAACTTTCAAAACTTATTTCAAAATACCCGCATATTTTCTACGTCGAAGGCGATAATCTAACTTTCACCAATGTCGTAAAACACAGAATAGCAACGAGTGATGATATCCCCACTCATGCTAAAAGTTATCGGTATCCATATTACCATAAGCAAGAGGTAGAAAACCAGATAACGAAAATGTTATCCCAAGGTATCATTAGGCCTAGCACATCTCCATGGTGTTCACCCATCTGGATAGTCCCTAAGAAGGTCGATGCCTCCGGTAAACAGAAATGGCGTTTAGTAGTGGACTATCGTAAATTGAATGAAAAAACAATTGGCGATAAATATCCACTTCCTAACATAACCGAGATTCTCGATAAACTCGGAAGATGCCAATATTTTCCACACTGGACCTTGCCTCTGGGTTCCACCAGATAGAGGTTCATCCGAATGATGTCCCTAAAACAGCCTTCTCAGTTGACCACGGGCTATATGAATATCTCCGTATGCCTTTCGGTTTAAAAACCCCCCGCTACCTTTCAACGCGTTATGGACAACGTGTTGAGAGCGCTTATTGGCAAATGCTGTTTAGTGTACATGGACGATATAATCGTCTTTTCAACCTCTTTACAGGAGCATATAGAAAATCTGGAAAAGATCTTCAAAGCTCTAGAGAAAGTTAATCTAAAGGTTCAACTCGACAAGAGTGAATTTTACGTAAGGAAGTTTCCTTTCTCGGACACATTGTTACCGATCAAGGAGTAAAACCCAACCCCAATAAAATAGAGGCAATTGAAAAATGGCCATTACCTAAAACTCAAAAGGAATTGAAAGGATTCCTAGGAATTTTAGGGTACTATAGAAGGTTCATCCGTGATTTCGCCAAAATCACAAAACCTTTGACGGCCCAATTGCGTAAGGACCAACCTACAGAACATACTCCCTTGTTCAAAAAAACATTCGAATTTTGTAAGACACTTCTAACGCAAAATGACATCCTACAATACCCTGATCTCGAAAAACCTTTTATCCTGACCACAGACGCTAGCAACTTTGCTATCGGCGCGGTCCTTTCCCAAGGAGTAATTGGCAAGGACAGACCAGTGGCATATGCATCGAGGACTTTGACAAAAAGCGAAGAGAATTACTCCGCTATTGAAAAGGAACTCCTTGCAATAGTATGGGCTACAAAATACTTTCGTCTATACCTTTTTGGACAAAAATTTATGCTTTATACCGACCACCAACCTCTTACGTATGCACTTAACCTTAAAACACCAAATACTAGATTAGTGAAATGGAGGTTACAGTTAGCCGCATACGATTTTGACATAAAATATCGGCCTGGAAAACAGAATGTCGTAGCTGACGCTCTCTCCAGAATTCCCGCCGAAATAAACTTAAACGAAGAGGACTCTGATTCCAGTTCAGTTCATTCTGCAGATACAGACTCCTCGGAATTCATTAAATGCACCGAAAAACCATTGAATGCGTTCCATAATCAAATTATTTTGAGAATTGGAAACGAAGATTCAGAAACTTATGAAGAAGTCTTTCCTAAAGTACATCGACGGACTATTACTAAAATTAATTTCGGAATGGCAACGTTAATTCGAATATTCAGAGATTGTATGAATCCTGGTAAGGTTAACTGCATTCTTTGTCCAGAAAACATTATACAATCCCTACAAGTAGCATATAAAAATTATTTTAGCCGATGCAAAACGTTCAAAGTTCTAATTACTCAAAAGTTGTTAACCGATTTAAGAACAACCGAAGAGCAGAATACGATTATAGCAGATACGCATGAAACCGCACATCGCGGAATTCTCGAAAATAAAACCGCCATCTCCAGACGGTTCTATTACCCAAATCTCAAACAAAAGGTGAGAAAGTACATTATTCTTTGTAAGATTTGTAATAAACAAAAATATGAACGACACCCCTATAAAATTCAGCTATCCGAAACCCCAATTCCAAAACAACCTCTAGATATTATACATGTAGACATTTATATAGTTCAACCAAATCTGTTTCTAACTGTAGTGGATAAATTATCAAGATTCGGCACCATGCTTCCAATTAAATCCCGATGCATTGCAGATGTTAGAAAAGCGTTACTAAAATATTTCTCAATGTACGGTACACCGAAATTGATTGTGTCAGATAACGAACCTGCACTTAAATCAATTGAGGTGAGAGGACTGTTATTTGATCTTAATGTACAACAGTATTTCACACCTTCAAATTGCAGCCAAGTTAACGGAATCGTAGAGCGTTTCCACTCTACAATAAGCGAAATTTTTAGAACCAATAGCCATAAATATGAAGAATTATCCAACAAGGAAAAATTCTTCATCGCTTGCTCATTATACAACAACACTATTCATTCTTCTACGAAACTCAAGCCCGCGAAGTATTTTACGGAATAAAAGACGGAGTTGAAAGACCTCTGAACATTGACGCTATTGTAGAATACAGAGATAAAATTTACGATGAAACTGTTCTGGCAATTACGAAAACTCAGAAAAAACAACTTAGCTACCACAATGCAGATAAAGAACCACCCCCGATTTTAGAACCCGGCTCAAGAGTCCTTGAAAAGTTACCAGGCGTAAAATCAAAAACAAGGAGACAATATAAATCAGCAATAGTTGCAACTGATCGGAAACAAACATACGTAGATTCGAAACGACGGAAATTACACAAATCTAAATTACGCCGCATTAGAAAGTGAGCAACCGGTCTCTCTTCTGATAATTTCACATAGAGTAAATAAAAAAGAAACTTCAAGGCAAATACTAATTCTTTTCTATTTTTAGGCAAGGACTATGCTTTGGATATTCTTAAAAGGAACACAAGGAATGACTCGTTGGAACCACAACGTCATAACAATCATCATCCTCACCAGTGGCGTAGCCAGGGGGGTGGTTTTGGGCATAAAACCCCCCCAAAGACAAAATTTTTAGAAGAAATTTTTTTTTTCGAAAAAAAATATGTTCAGAAAACCCCCCCAGACCAATTTTCTGGCTACGCCACTGATCCTCACCATCATCCTGAACGGAAACCCCATATCCTCTCAAATCATCCGAATCACTAACCTGGCCCTCAATCCCGGACTTCTTACCCTTCAGGACGGTTATAGTTTTCTGAAAAAGGGTGATCATCAACTTTTCCATGTTATTGACCTAAAACGATACGAACCCATCTTCAGAAACCTAGAAACCAATATAGCTGGTGTGAACTCTCTTGGAAACCACACAGAAATAACTGATCTTCTAAACTCAAAGTTAAGCAATACTCTGGAACTGTTCAATGAACTCCAACCTAAGTCCCGTAACAAACGAGGATTGTTCAACCTTGTAGGATCAGGAATCAAAGTTATTACTGGAAATTTGGACGACAATGATCTCATAAAGATCTCAAAAAATATCGATGAATTATTTTCTAAATCAAGCAATTTAATTACCGAGAATAATGAGCAAAGACGTATAAACTCTCAATTTCAAGATAGAATCAATAGGATTATTAGGAAGTTAGAAATTCAACAAAATCAAATTACTAAAAATTTAATTGCAGTTAGGAATAAAAATTAGCAACAGATTTCACTATAATTAGAGAAGTGTTCAAAATCAACGTAAATCTAGACTTTTAAAATCACATCTTGAAGATATTTTCGAAGCCATAAAACTTTCTAAACTTCAGATTCTCTCGAAAAACATATTGTCATCACTAGAATTGGAATTCGCTTCAAAAGGTTAGAAGAAAAGGTTTAATTATAAATAGCTCAGAGGAAATTTACGACTTTCTGGAAATATCTGCTTATCATAATCAAACAAAGATTGTTTTTGCTATATCAGTGCCGTTGCTAGAGAATCAATTGTATGAAAACTTCATTATCGAACCATTACCAGTAGGGAACAAAATTATTCAAATCAGTCACAGCCAAGCCATGAGAAGCAACACGTCCACCTACATCGTAGCAAAACGCTGTAAACAAGTGCAAAAGCGGAAGTTATGCAACCAAGATGATTTGATCGATATTACCCAGGATGAATGCATCCCCAACCTACTACAAGGACAATCGGCGAATTGTTCGTTCACCGAATACACCATTCCTTCAGAAACTAAACTTGTAACAGGAAATTTGGTTGTGTTAAAACAAGTCAAATCGATGGAAGTAAACTCTTCTTGTGGTATATCTAGCCGAAATTTAACAGGATCATACCTCGTAGAATTCCATAATTGCTCAGTTTATCTAAATGGATCTAAATTCGAGAATATCGAAATGGTTGAAGCAGAATCTCCTATGATACTACCCTTGACGGCCTTTCCATAACAGAAAGTAGCTTCGAGCCAGTTCTACGTCTCGAAGAAGTCAACATTAAGAACAGGAAACTTTTGGAGGATTTTACCGCAACTCACCAGTTGAAGACATACTCATCATTCACAATGTCTATCATAAGCCTCATATGCGCAATTAGCATCATAGCTTTCACAGCCTGGCGAAAGTTTTCCCGTAAACTTCGTTCATACATCCAAGGATCAAGGAAACCGACCAAGTCAAATCATTCGACGAATCGAGACGATTCTCTTCAAAAGGAGGGAGTAGTTATTGACCACAATCTAGATTCAACCATAGATCTAAAGCCATCGAACATCTAAGTGAAGACGATTACCATAAGCCATAATTATCCTTCATCATCAGCGGATTGCATCCCAACTTCCAGAAGCCCGGCACTTAGCAACAAGTTACACAGCCGAATCTGCTGATAGCGCAACATGTGGCAACGGCGACGAAGACGACGCAGCACCGGTGGAATTCAGGCCAACTGACACTTGCTAGGAGCTAGGTCAGCATTTTGTATGCTGTAGGGACTTTGATTCATTTTAATTTAGCAACAATAAATCATTCCGTTCCGATCGTTCGAGGTAGTTAGTTCTTTAGTTGAAATTCCCTTGTCTTTTTTAAAAACCCTTTTTGAAAGTTAAAAGTAATAATTTATGTACCACAAAAGGGTTGTACCACTTTCAAAACAAGCTGAAGGGTTTTTGATTACGCGTGTAGATCTTAAGGCCCTTTCCAAGGTTTTCTTGGATGACCATGAACCTATGCAATGGGCGCATTCAATTCTATGTACCACAAGGGGGTTGTACCGCTTTTGAAACAAGCCGAAAGAACACTGGTTACGCGTGTAGATCTTAAGGCCTATTCCAGGGTTTTCTTGGATGACCGTGAACCTATGCAATGGACGCATTCTATTCTTTGTACCACAAAGGAGTTGTACCATTTTTGAAACAAGGCGAAAGATTTCTAGTTACGCGTGTAGATCTTAAGGCCTATTCCAGAGTTTCTTGGATGACCGTGAACATATCCAATGGACGCATTCTATTACAGTGAAACCTCCATGAGTCGATATTGAAGGGACCATCGACTCATGGAGATATCGAGATGTGGAATAGAAAATCGCTGGAAAGCTGTTTGAAGGGACCATCACAGTAACCCAGAAAATATTTTTTCATATGGCGTAATTTGCTTCCATGAGTCGATATCGAGTCATAGAACATCGACTCATGGAGGTTTGACTGTATATGCACCACAAAGGGGTTGTACCATTTTTGAAACAAGGCAAAAGATTTCTGTTTACGCGTGAAGATCTTAAGGCCTATTCCAGGGTTTTCTTGGATGACCTTGAACATATCCAATGGATGCATTCTATTATATGTATCACAAAGGGGTTGTATCATTTTTGAAACAAGGCAAAATATTTCTGGTTACGCGTGTAGATCTTAAGGCCTATTCCAGGGTTTTCTTGGATGACCGTGAACATATCCAATGTACGCATTCTATTATATGTACCACAAAGGGGTTGTACCATTTTTGAAACAAGGCGAAAGATTTCTGTTTACGCGTGTAGATCTTAAGGCCTATTCCAGGGTTTTCTTGGATGACCGTGAACCTATGCAATGGACGCATTCTATTCTATGTACCAGAAAGGGGTTGTACCATTTTTGAAACAAGGCGAAAGATTTATTTTTACGTGTGTAGATCTTAAGGCCTATTCCAGGGTTTTCTTGGATGACCGTGAACCTATGCAATGGTTGCGTTCTATCCAATGTATCACAAAACACAGGTCCAAGTTCCAGGAGGTTCTTGTAAAACTTTAAATACGTGAAAACGATGATGAACGTCTTACTGTGCGTTATCAAGGATCTGCACCACTCATGACTTCTTGATTTTTTGGCGTACCAAGAACATCTTAAGGCCTCAGCATTCAAACAATTGGACTACCATGATAACGGAAACAATTTGGACGACCCTAATACCAAAATTGGTAAAAGACACATCTTAAGACTAAAAGTGAGTTAAATATCAAATTTTGCTTACCTAAAAGATTGCAAACTTTTTTTACGCTCCAAATTCCAAATAGCGCTCCCTCCTTTTACGCTCAAAATTCCAAATAACGCTCCCTCTTTTTACGCCCTAAATTCGAAATAACGCTCCCTCTTTTTACGCTCTGATTCCATTTACGCTCCCCCGTTTTGGGCGCAAAAAGAGGTTTTGCAGTACAGATGTGCTCGACTTGCGGTTAGCGGCAGTATACAATATGGACGATTATCGCTCGGACTCAAAGATTCGTGATATCACGATAATAATATTACGCTCCAGTGCTTACACTTGAAAGAAGAGGACGCCTGGTGAGTTGTTTTTCTTTTTTTCAAAAATGTTATTTTTATAAAACGTATACCCATAATGACAATCGATGACACAAGTCATCTACATTAAGCAGACATTATCCGCCGAGAAGACGTTTTTGTGATATCTCAAAGCTTTCCCACTTGCCGATAGGTTCTGCGTAACCCCTTCTAAGTTGGTGAGTGATCCTTCGTCCATCAGCATTTGGATATACTGAATCGCTCTTTTCAAATCGCGCCACACCAAATTTTGTTTACACACTCTCTAACGATCGAAACGGACACACGGCACAGTCAGTGGTATCGAGACTATGCGTGTTCAATACTCGGAACTTCGGAAGCGCTAGCGCAAATATTCCACTGTTTTGGTTCACTCAGAGATCGGAAACCACGCCACATAGCCTTTTTATTCGCCTGTCACGATTTTCGCGATTTGTTTTCGACTCACTTCGCTTGGTGTTGGATAGGTTGGATACACGGACCGAGCGTACATATTCGGTTGTGTTATTTAGCGACAAAACCATGCGGCATAGGTCATCGTATAAATTTATATCACCGTTTAGAAGATTGTTTTGGTGCTGCTTTCAAATCCAGGCTTCACCGGTTCTGGACGTGTTTCCAGCGAATGAAATCAACAAGTCGCGCGAATGGCGTGAATTGCGGTGTCAGCCAGAAAGATGCGGATAGCTGATTATTTTTATTGCAATATGAATCAAAATCCGGTGCTCGGTAATCAAAACACAGATCGCGAGCATGACGCGTGCTTCTGAATTGATGGATGATCAAATGCACAACAAAAAAGAGGAAAATTCAATAAAATTTGAATATTGTTCATACGAAATTAGGCAAAAGTAGAAGATGTTTTTCAAATAACTTATTTTCCCCAAATGTTTACTGTATGTAGTTCCGAACAGAAATACATTTCATTACAGTTAGTGCAGCCCAAAAAACAAATCTCAGAATTATTGTATAAAATCTTGGCATATACAATTCTGCAAGGTTTTAATACAAGCAATGAATGATTTTTATAAAGATACTGTATTAAAATAATAAAAAAAATATAAGATTTCATTACAACGATTGTATTACAATCGTTTGAAATTGTATATGCCAAATTATTATACAGTTTCTGTAAGATTCGTATGCAAAACTGTATTAAAATCTGCCATTCGCTGGTTGGTTGTATCTATAAGATTATTTATCTACTTTTGTATTATTAATTAGGAATAGTCTTATTTAGTCATTGATAGGAATTTCAACCACCGTCATCGGGGGGGACAATAGGTCTATGGGGTGACAATGGGTCATCGCTCTCACCGGCAGCCTAGAGGGAGTAGAGCAAAATCGTTTAAAAAGGACTCTTATATTCTAGTCTTTTTGTCCTCAGATATATTTAATCCATTGTACAAGCATTCTAAGTAGTTGAAACAGTGACCCATTATAATCCCCATTTGACCCATTGTCACCCCGTACCGTCGTGGTAAATTAGGAAATTATTATGAAGCGTACACAATTAGGTGACATGGACTAGCGTCCATGGAGACACGACGAGGCTGTATGGAGCTGGGCTTTACTTTATCATTATTGGGAGATTTATTTTTGCATATCGTCAGCACTTTAATGTTTATTTTATTTTATTGAGTAGGGAATTATCGAGAATCGCCCTGGATTTGCAGCGGTGAAACGGTTCATTGAGGATTTTTATTTGTTGTTAATAGCGACTTATGATACGATGTATAGTAGATTAACTTGGTCGTCAAATGCATGGAGTCGGAGTCAGCGTTTGAGGATAATCCAACGCTTCGAGATATTGCAAAAAACAAAACGAAATATTGAACAATAGTCCAATATTCTTCTCAAAATAGACCGCACAAGTGACGATCGGCAAATTTAATGTAAGAACATCAGACTGAAATATTCCATTGCTAACAGCTATCTTCACGACATGGCAACGCAAAGTAAATCCAGCTTGTTGCCGGGTGCGCGACTCACGTTTGTTTTAAATTGATGTTGTTCGACCCATATGCGTTCGCTAGTCAGCTGATGGATGAGATCATAAGTTGGTGAGCAATATTTTAGGCATACGCGATTCACACTTTTTTTCTGGATACACAGAAGACATGTAACATTTTTAAGCCTTTGGTGTACCGTGAAGTTGAGTACTTTGTACCACTCTAGCTGTTCCCATACGATGCATTTTGCATGTTTGGTAGGGTGTCCCAAAAATCACTATCACCAATATCTGTAGGACACGAAAACATAATATTGATAGGCTGACCAGATCATTTCTGTGAAAAAACAGGGCAAACGCACTTGCAAAACGAGACATATCAAAAAACCTTGTGATAAAATTCAAAGGTGGTGGAAATTTCAAAATTGAATCATTCATTACCATAACATTCTATTTTATTAAGTTAGTAGTGGAAAAATACAAAACTATAAATATTTGACTCTTCAAAGAGACGCGAGCAAAATACGAAGGAACAGTAGATTACGCATCTTTCAATATTTAAAAAATTGGTGAATTATTAAATTTTATTTTGATTCACTCTTAGATATCGATGCAATGAGGATTTTATTATTCATCAATGTCAAATCTTTCTGAATAATTGAAAAAACAAACGATTGGTAATCAAAATACCCTGCCTTAGGCTGGTTTTGGCCATTAGAAGGATGAAAAAATAGTTTTAAGTAAAAATGTCAAAAGGCAAATGCGAAAAGCGTATGGGTGGAATTATTGATTTGCCGTGCCAATGTTTTTTTTTTCTTAAATATAAGTGGGAAAAAACTAAGAATAACAAAATTTCTACAAGAGAAGAAAATTTATAAAATATAATTTTAATTATTTCTATGACTATGGTTGGCGCATGAGAATAAATGTCAAATCTAATCAATTTACAGTCCTTTTTGATCGAAATTGATTTAAATGACGTTAAAAGCAGATTCACAACTCGGAAATCTTGTCCATTGATTTTGTTCCTATGTGCTCTTAAAAAAGTGGGACTCTCGCCATTTTGTCGTAAAAAGTAAAAAAGAAATCCTGGCCAATTTATAGCTCGGAGTCTCGAAGATTTCCGCTGGATTGTATTTTAAATGGGGCCGAATTTCTAATTTTTAATACGGAATCACATAAATCCCGTCCACACACATGTGAGCGAAATTCGCAGACAAGCTCCTGATGTGTAAACTAGCCTAAACATACGTCAGAATCTTAAATGTAGCCTCTAATCTGAAATTATTTTTTCACTCCGATTACTAAGGGTATGCGATAACACACTTTTTCCTAACGAAACGAAACGAAACGAAATTTAAAATGTCTATGTTGATTCGGATCGAAACGAAACGAAATATAGATTTATTTTCGAGACTTCGAAACGATACGAAATCAAGGTTCATTTAATTCGAAATTTTTCGAAACGAAACGAAATTTTAATTTTTTTTCCGCGGAATTTTTATTAAATTGGTTTTACATTATGTATGCAATTCTGATTTCACTTTTTCAAGGTCAACTAACTGTTTTGCGACCAATAGAGTTATAATAACAGAAGAGGCAGTCTGTCATAAATCACTGCATTTTTGCCGCATATACCTTTGACGACAAGGCAATACCCCAGAATTTGTGCCGCATTCAAAAGAATTCATCTTGGAGCGTGTGCTTCCGAATATGATCAGTTTAATATCAGTTTTATACAAGTAAGTATAAAAAAATATAGAAATTGTTGGATTTTTCATATACGGATTCAAATTTCGTTTAAAACCTTAGTTGACCTAAGAATAATGTAATTATGCTGAAGCATACTTCATATTGTCTTGTCAGCGTGGTTTTATAGTATTGAGCTAAGTCAAAATTAGAAAATGAATGCTTAGAAGAATCCTGTGCACCGTTCTAAAATGCACAAAGATTGTATTTCAGATTGAATTTCACAGACCCATAGTTAGTATGAGCTGAAAACAATCATAAGTAAAGAACATTCAGCAATTTTAATGATCTTTCAACCCGTTCTGGATTTTTTTTTGCAATTTCCATGCGAAGATCTAGAAATGCTTACAATTCTTCAATGTTCCTTACATATTGTGCAAATAGGCAAAGAAGAGCTTAGCTGGATTAACTGTACACATCGTAGTTGCTAATTTTGATTGGCCGAGTAAATATGTACAGCCCATCAACTAAATAATATTCTTGGGCTACAAAAAAGTTATTCTTATTGTATACTTGCTTCGGAGTTTCCAATTCATGGTCAATAACGATGCTGACCTCCTTAGCCGTGCGGTAAGACGCGCGGCTACAAAGCTAGATCATGCTGAGGGTGGCTGGGTTCGATTCCCGGTGCCGCTCTAGGCAATTTTCGGGTTGGAAATTGTCTCGTCTTCCCTGGGCATAAGTGTATCATCGTGTTAGCCTCATGATATACGAATGCAAAAATGGTAACTTGGCTTAGAAACCTCGCAGTTAATAACTGTGGAAGTGCTTAATAAACACTAAGCTGCGAGGCGGCTCTGTCCCAGTGTGGGAATATAATGCCAATAAGAAGAAGAAGAACGATGCTGGTCATGTCCTTACAGTCTATTTAGAATTAGGAGAGGAAAATTAGTTTCACATTCATTGTTATAAAAAACCGAGGAATGCTCTGCATCTCCGTGAGCGCTACGGGAAAGGAATCGTTGGTTACTAGAGAAGGTAATTCATGTTAAGCCCCTTGGTAACCGACTAAATATTTATTGTAAACGAAGTTATTTTGAAAACAAGAAGACGAAAACTGTGTTTCAAATCAATCCAACGCAAGATCAATGTGGTTCGTTTAATAAGCTTCTACAATACGATCGATTCTGCACTAAATATTTTTGTGCTCTTCGATGCAGACATTAGTTTTATCACTTCGCGTTCTCCCACACTAGCTGTCGTGATCAGCATCTACAAGATCGATTGTATTACGCATTGCAAGAAAAATTTGAAGACCTGGAAAATCCAAAGAGCCTACAATTAATATTTTCCAGGCTAGTGATCAAAGCAACTAATGCTATATTTGCGATGTTTTGTTTATATTTATAATTATGACATTACTAGAAAATATGCTTTGCTGAACAGAAAACACATAATTTAATGAAATGTTGAAAAGCTTTGAAGTTTTGGGTGACTACGGGCTCTGCTAACCTCTAGCAAGGTGTTTCTGTATGAATCTGAAAACTGGTTCAACTAAAGAATTTTTTGCATCATTTTCCTTCAATTAAACCTAATTTTAAATAATTAAAAACTTTCAATGAAGGATTCAATGTTGGATATTTATAAAAATAGTGATGTACAGAGTAGTGTCGTAAAGTGGAGAATGTGAAATATTGGGAAATATCAGTTGCGAAAAATTTTCACCTTGGCATTCTGTCGATTTTTAAAGAAAATATAATATTGAAGAAAAGTGATTTTTTATCAAGAACTACCTAGTGCCCAACCGTATTCAGTTTAAAAATTTAAAAGTATGCACTCGCACAAGTTATAGAAAAAAAGAACTTCACCAAAAACCGGCATCACGGTATTGAAGGGTGAGGCATTTGGAACGGCCGTCTCAAATACACATCGACCTGGACTGCGATGTTGGTTCTCGTGAATACTAGGGAAACTGTTCTGAGTACCAGGTGCATCTGACTATGAGCTCTGGACGACATTGGTATTGAACGGAAAAGTTGCGAAAGAAACTAGGTTTGATACGGAAGGAATAATTGCTTCGGTAAGTCTGTTCCTTTTCATATTCATTCGTTTATCTACTACTCAGGTTTTATCTGTTTTCTGCCCAACATATATTTTTATGTTTTTATAATCTATAAGGAATACCAGGTTTTTTATATTCTGAAACCTACAAAAACATACGCCTGTGGAAGGCTTTTAAACAGCCGGGAAAGACATGAAATCTAGAAACAGCGATTTTCTTATTTGTGCTTCAGGAAGTGTCGGTGTTTAGACGATATTGAATGGGGTTTTTGTGAAAAAAAAATAATGGTGCACTTTTTGAGTGAAAAAATATATGGAGCACTTTGTGGGGGAGCATGAATGTTCGGCTCTGGGCGGCGTTAATCACGGCTATTTGCCGCCTGTGATAGCTCATTGAGTTGATTTTATAACAATCGGGCAGTGAATAATGTATGACGTGTCCAACTATGAACAGAACCAGGAATCAAATGGTCAGATCAAGAAGACAACAAGTATCGCTGCAGTCGTGAACATCATGTACGGGACCTAAAAAAAGTTAAAGTTCGGGGAGATTAGTCCAGTTAAATTATAATCTAAGTTTCATGTTCTATCAAACGTTCCCTATTATTATTCCTTTCACATCAACACATCTAATCCTTATTTGACATCCATGAATTATCTGCATATTTATTTCTTTCTTTTCCATCTTTTTTTTCTTTTCTTCATTACTACAATGAATATTGATAAGCATTGGTTAGACGGTTTTATGAAGTTGAGTAAATCACTACACTTGATTTATCTCCATTCAATTTACGCTCAACTTTCAGCATTCTGCACTTTTGCACTATAATTGAATGCGTAAATTTCATTACACTACACAGATAGAAAAATTCACTGAAATTTAAACTAAAAATCATGCACATAAATGGAACATCATTATTATCGTAACTCCACGCGTGATATAGCCTAAATGTATACAATATTTAACGTGAATCATCAATATTGCTTGCAAGTTGTACGCAAACTTGTTAGGAATAGAACCGTTTCAGCGTAGAATAGCGTAGATTTCCGCATCTCAGGTTTTACGCGCTGTTTACTTTTCACATTTTTTTTCTGTGTACAGTACATTCACAATTGCAGTATTCTCAATTCATTTAATTCATTACAGTTGACACTCACTCTACAGCTAACGAGCGTTTCATAGAAAATGTATCCAGTATATTGTTACCCATATGCGATGTTTCAACTACAATCCAACTCATAAACCCTAATTTTCACATAATTTTTTTTTTTCAAAATGTTAGCACATTGTTTAAAAGCTAGTCCCATAGTAAAACCTAGTAAGGGGTGTTCATAATAAGAATTTATGAGATTTTTAAACTCATTTCAATTTGAAAAGATCTCGTGCGATCTACGAAATTTTTGATTTAGTCTCATTTTTAATAATAGAAGATACAAGATGTGCAATAATCTCAATACTCTTAAAAATTCAAGTAGTGCGCGATCGGACACGTTTGGAAGCGCAGAACGATCTCGAGATCCGCGTTATTTTGTCCTGCCTTGTGTGGTCGGAAAAATAAATAACCAGTGCGCGATCTAACGTTTTTTGGAAGCACAGGACGATCTCGAGATCCGCGTTATTTTGTTCTGCCATGTGCGGTTCGATCTTAAAATAATTAGTGCGGCATCGAACGTGTTTTAATTGTAAGTGCAGAGCGATCTCGAGATCCGCGTTATTTTGTTCTGCCTTGTGCGGTCGGAAAGATAATTAATTAGTGCGGGATCGAATGTGTTTTGGAACCGCAGAACGATCTCGAGATCCGCGATACTTTGCTCTGCTTTGTGCGTTCAAACTAATTACACGTTACACACGGCATTCCGTTTACCAAAACGAACCTAGCTACAGTCCCTACCCCCTACATCCAATATCCCAGTGATTTCTCGTGGAAGTGCAGATGACTCGTCGGCTTCCATCAAAGCGAGTATCACGTCAACATTTTCCTACCCATTCCTCAATTGACCTGCATTCGGACACGGCCGGCGCCGGTATTGCTTAATTTTTGGTCACCAGTTTTTACACATTGAGGATGATGTTAGTCCCAAATATCATCTGTTGGTTCTCTGTGTAATCACAGCTGGCCTGGCAATAACGGAGTAGCAACCGTGGGCGGTCAATCATGCTCATGCTCATGCTCATGCTCTGAAAACTGGTTCAACTAAAGCGATATCGTGTCGCTCAGAACGCACTAATCCAAATCTTAGTAATGATGGGTCTCTTAACAGAACCGACAAGAAGACCTTTGGGCGAAATGAAAGGTCAGCTCAGGTCCAATAAGCCGTCGATCAAACCAATTATCACGAACAGTCTAAGCTCCTTGGAACGTGTAATATGAACATTCTTTCAAATTTGAAATGAAGTCGAGATTATGTAAAATATTTTATTGATTAGCTTCCCAAACCATAAGTAACTGAACCACTGGAAATACAATTTCTGTGAAGAAAACCTCAATAAAGAACTAAACTGCGGTAAAATTGATATTGATAAATTAATTAATTTAATTTAATAAAATGGAGAGTGCTAAACTCGACGGTTGAATACATTCCACTAAAAAGAGCTTAAAATAATTTCTTTCTTAACGATTTTGTTCAGCGGCGCAGCCAAATTTTTTGATAATATAAAGTATGGTTTAAGTTTTGTTTCGAAATTCCGCGGAATTCCGTTAAATTTCGTTAGAAGCTAGTTTTTTCTTGCGAAATTTTTGTAATTTTACGAAACGAAACGAAATCAAGAAATCAGATTTCGCCATGCTCAAATTCCGCGAAATTCCGCGGAATTTCGTTTCGAACCACCTGAAACGAAATTTTTCGAAATACCGCATATGCTTATTTTTTACAATGGATGATTTCAAAATATTCAGAATTTTTCAGAAAGACTTTGAATGGTTTTTAATGTTTCGAAGAAAAAAAATTTAAAATATGTGGTTAAACATGAAAAAAAAGTTGAATCACATACTTTGGAAGATTCGAAAATAATAATCGAAAATGAACTTAATCTGGAAATATGATCGTCTGTCCCTGCGCTTAATTTTATTGACGGTGAGGCGTGACCTGATTTTCAGGAAATACTTGCCTACCTAGTTACTAATTTCGTTCAATCCACTAATGAAATTACCCAATCTTAATTTAAAGCAGAAAAAAATCATTGAAATGAAACTGTATAAAAAAAATCTCCCGGAGATGCACCTGTTGTCATTAACTGTTAAAAACTATTAAAACTGTTAATTAAACTGTGAAAAAGTCAATCATAGAAAATGTAAAACGGCATAGATAGCATTCTTTTAAAAGCAACACTAATAAGGGGCTGTCCATATACCACGTGGACAGTTCATGGGGGAGGGGTAGTATGTTGATTGTCCACGGTCCATAAACATCTTTGTAAATTTATATGAGCAAAATATGTCCTCGCTGGGGAAGGGGGATATCTAAAACTGTCCAAAACCTGTCCACGTGGTATATGGACAGCCCCTAACATAACATCTCACACTTTTTTGATGGGTTTCGTTCACTTTCTTCGTTGAGAGATGACCCGGCCGGGGGCTGCAAATCTCTCTAATAAAGACACAAAAAATCTATTTCTATGTAGGGGAACTGTTCCGTCTTCCAGCTCACTGAACATATATTCATCTCATCACAAAGAAATGCAGCACCAATCTCGTCGCTTCTTTTTGCTAACACGCGTGCTCACTGGTGAAAAAATCACAAAAATAAGAAACCAACCAAATTCCTTTTCATTGCTTTGTTTTTGATTCGATGGAAATATGGGATAAAGTGCCGAACCTTTCCCCTATTTGATTTTAGATTCCTGTCTAAGGGGCCCTACCAGGGCCGGATTTATAGGGGGCGGGGGGGCCGGGCGTGGCCCCGGGCCTTCACAAATCTTATGTACCAAAACCAACCTTTTTTGTACATTTTGGGGCCCCCACATACCGTCGGCCCCGGGGCCCCCTTCCGGCTAAATCCGGTCCTGGGCCCTACATACGCTCCGACGTGTTGTACACCTTTGACTCCGCCCCCAAAAAATTTGGTTGGGTCGAAGCCAAGTCGGACCGAACAAAATTCCCTGGGGACGGAGTCAAAGTTGTACAACACGTCGGAGCGTGTGTGGGGCCCCTAAAATATTGAACTTGTTCGAATAATATTTTGAAGCTCTTTGGGAGAATCAATTAAAAACGGGACAAATTGAGGATTTTTTAGATTACGACGGGACAGCACAATAAGGTCGAAAAAACGGGACTGTCCCGTTAAATACGGTACGTATGGTCAGCCTAAATATTGAATTACAAGAAAAACATTTTTTCCACTAAAAATTGATTTGGGAACATCGTTTACCTAATAGCCAATCAAAGTAGTAGACTTTTAGTATGAGAAAAAGACTCCCTGATCTATTTTTTACAAATGTGCTCCATCGCACCCATTTGGCTGCAAATGTATTGGTTGAATATTGAGAATGTTTGTTTTCATGATATATTTGTAGTTTAAAAACAGTGAAATTGATATCGTGTCGCATTACGAAAATAGTCGTATAATTGAAACTATTATTATTATTATTTTTATTATTTATTCAGACTAAGGTCGAAGTGGCCTGTGCGGTATATAAAAGTCTTCTCCATTCGGCTCGGTCCATGGCTACACGTCGCCAACCACGCAGTCTACGGAGGGTCCGCAAGTCATCTTCCAGCTGATCGATCCACCTTGCCTGCTGCGCACCTCGCCTTCTTGTGCCCGTCGGATCGTTGTCGAGAACCGTTTTCACCGGGTTACTGTCCGACATTCTGGCTACGTGCCCGGCCCATCGCAGTCGTCCGATTTTCGCGGTGTGAACGATGGATGGTTCTCCCAACAGCTGATGCAACTCGTGGTTCATTCGCCTCCTCCACGTACCGTCCGCCATCTGCACCCCACCATAGATGGTATGCAGCACTTTCTTTTCGAAAACTCCAAGTGCGCGTTGGTCCTCCACGAGCATCGTCCAGGTCTCGTGTCCGTAGAGGACTACCGGTCTTATAAGCGTTTTGTAGATAGTCAGTTTGGTACGGCGGCGAACTCTATTCGATCGGAGCGTTTTGCGGAGTCCAAAGTACGTACGATTTCCAGCCACTATGCGTCTCCGAATTTCTCTGCTGGTGTCATTTTCCGCAGTCACCAGTGAGCCCAAGTACACAAATTCTTCTACCACCTCGATTTCGTCCCCACCGATGCAAACTCGCGGTGGGTGGCTCACATTGTCTTCTCTTGAATCTCTTACTATCATGTACTTCGTCTTCGACGTGTTGATGACTAGTCCGATCCGCTTAGCTTCCCTCTTCAGTCTGATGTAGGCTTCCTCCATCTTCTCAAAGTTACGTGCCATAACATCTATGTCGTCGGCGAAGCCAAATAGCTGGACGGACATATTGAAAATTGTACCACTCGTGTTAATCCCTGCTCTTCGTATTACTCCTTCCAAAGCGATGTTGAAAAGCAGACACGAAAGACCATCACCTTGCCGTAACCCTCTGCGGGTTTCGAATGGACTCGAGAATGCTCCTGAAACTCGAACTACGCACATCACCCGATCCATCGTCGCTTTTATCGTATCGTATCGTATCAGTTTATCCGGAAAACCGTGTTCGTGCATTAGCTGCCATAGCTGGTCCCGATCGATTGTATCATATGCGGATTTGAAGTCGATGAATAGAAGATGTGTGGGCACGTTGTATTCGCGGCATTTCTGCAGTACTTGGCGAATAGCGAACACCTGGTACGTGGTGGAGCGTTCGCCCATAAACCCGACTAGTACTGCTCCACGAGCTCCCTTGCAATTGGTGCTAGTCGACGACATAAAATTTGGGAGAGTACCTTGTAGGCGGCGTTCAGCAATGTGATTGCGCGGTAGTTGCTACAATCAAGCTTATCGTTCCTACTTTGTAGATGGGACACACGGCACCTTCCATCCACTCCTCCGGCAAAACTTTCTCCTCCCAAATCTTGGTAATGACCCAGTGCAGCGCTCTAGTCAGTGCCTCACCACCGTGTTTAAATAGCTCTCCTGGTAGTTGGTCAACCCCAGGGGCTTTGTTGTTCTTCAGCCGGCCAATCTCCTCCTGGATTTCCTGGAGATCCGGAGCCAGTAGAATTATGTCCTGCGCGCGTTCTCCCAGGTCCATTACCATACCGCCATCTTCATCTGCCCCATCGCCATTCAGGTGCTCTTCGTAGTGCTGCCGCCACCTTTGGATCACCTCAAGGTTTCCGTTTATGTCCTTACACATGTCAAGCTGTGGTACGTGGCCCTTACATGAACGGTTTAACTTCTCATAGAACTTTCGTGTGTTATTAGCGCGGTACAGTTGCTCCGTCTCTTCACGGTCTCGATCTTCCTGCTGGCGCTTTTTCCTCCGGAAAATCGGGTTTTGTCTGTTCCGCGCCCGTTTATATCGTGCCTCGTGCCTCGAAATTACCGTCGATTAGGTTTTCCGTTTTTTGGTTAGGTGATCCCCATGTGGCCTTGTGGATATTTTTGCGGGGAAAGAAGGTGCTTTGGACTACCATTCCGCGGGAGGCTGCGAAGTTTCTGCATCGTTGGCCGTTATCATTCGGTAGACTATCCGGTCCGATGACCGGTCTATACATTTTCTCCCTTCCTACCTGTGCGTTCATGTCACCGATGACGATTTTGACGTCCCGCAGTGGGCATCCATCGTATGTCTGCTCCAGCTGTGCGTAGAACGCTTCTTTCTCGTCGTCGGGTCTCCCTTCGTGTGGGCAGTGCACGTTGATGGTGCTATAGTTGAAGAAACGGCCTTTTATCCTCAGCTTGCACATCCTTGCGTTGATTGGCTGCCACCCAATCACACGATGGCGCATCTTACCCAGCACTATGAAGCCGGTTCCCAGCTCGTTGGTGGTGCCACAGCTTTGGTAGAAGGTAGCCGCTCGATGCCCGCTTTTCCACACTTTCTGTCCTGTCCAGCAAATCTCCTGCAGCGCCACGACGTCGAAATTGCGGGGATGTAATTCATCGTAGATCATCCTGTCGCAACCTGCGAAACCTAGCGACTTGCAGTTCCATGTTCCAAGCTTCCAATCGTGATCCTTTATTCGTCGCCTAGGTCTTTACCGATTATATCGAGTCGCATTATCTATTATATTGTTTGTAATTATTGGTTTTCTAGGCGGCTTATTGGGCCTGCGCAAACCTCCTGTCTCGTCGGAGGGCCGTCGTGTCAGGGCTGTTTAGCGTCCCACCTAACACCAGGACTTGGGCACATGGTCGCTTTGGTGGGGCCTACTTGCGGATACATGCAGCTTTTTATAGAGGTTTAACAGGGCCCACTGTCAAACCCCACCACATCCTAGGCAGGCGCCACAACTCGCAGATGGCCTGGGGAGGGATCGTCAAGCCCTTGGACGCAGTCCCTGCTGCCCACAAATGGAATGGAATAATGCTCAAAGCAATACCAATGGAAAAATTTTATTTGAAGTTTGTTCTGCGGGATATTATACTATTCAATATCCCAATGGACCAACTTGTTTTTCTTCCAGTCGAAATCCTTCTACAATTGATTTAGTTTTAACGGATTCAAGTCAGCTGTGTGGCCAATTGGTAACTCATGCTGACTTTGACTCTGATCACCTTCCTGTGACGTTTGAAATCTCACAAGAAGCCATTTATAATCCAATCAGCTCTACTTTTAATTATCATAGAGCTGATTGGGATTTATATAAAACGTATATCGATAGGAATTTTGATGTTGATATTCCTCTCGATACCAAAAGTGACATTGATAATGCTCTCGTATCTTTGACAAATTTAATTGTCGAAGCCAGAGGCATTGCAATTCCTAAATGTGAAATTAAATTCAACTCCATTATTATTGACGACGATCTTCAGCTACTGATCCGTCTTAAAATGTGAGGAGAAGGCAATACCAAAGAACTCGCGATCCCGCGTTGAAAGTTATTTGGCGAGATTTGCAAAATGAAATTAAAAACGTTTCGCTATTCTGAGAAATACCAACTTTGAGAATAATGTCTCGAAGTTGGATCCCAGTTCGAAACCCTTTTGAAATTAACGAAAATTCTTTAAAAACCTCAAAAGCCAATTCCAGCGCTTAAAGAGGGAAATAAAATTTTATGACCAAATGGCGAAAAGGCAGTTCGAGAGTGCCCATAATTTTAGTCTAGGTCTCCTAGTCCAATTGAGGATCAGGTTACACGGAGCTTCGAAGACATTCTCAAACAAGAGAATGTTTTTGACCCTTCGTTGGGAACTAATTTGGATGAAGTGAGATCTATTACTAGAAAATTTAAAAATATGAAAGCCCCGGGTGATGATGGTACTTTCTACATACTTATCAAAAAACTTCCTGAGAGCTCTTTATCCTTTTTGGTTAATATATTTAACAAATGTTTTCAATTGGCATACTTTCCAGATAAATGGAAAAACGCCAAAGTTGTTTTTCGCCATGAGCATTCAACCACTCATCAGTTATTAGGAGTTACGAACTTAATTCGGCTCAACAAATCTGGAGGATATTCGACTAGAGAAATTGCTCTTCATGATATAGAGAGAGCATTTAATAGTGTTTGGCATTAACGTTTGATCGTAAAATTGATGAATTTCAATTTTCCTCTGTACATTATTAAACTGATCCAAAATTATGTGACAGATCGCTCACTGCAGGTAAACTATCAGAATTCTAAATCTAATAGATTACCTGTTAGAGCTGGTGTTCCCCAAGGCAGCATATTGGGGTCCATTTTGTATAACATTTTTACTTCTGACTTACCTGATTTACCACCAGGTGTGTGTGTGTGCTTCATCCTCTATCCCTCACCCAGCCAGGGGTGTTGAACAAGTAGTACTACGAATAATTTTATCAGATCTCATGCTCCGTTATGGTGCCCTTTTTGTTACGAAGACTAGTACTACAAAAAGGAATCACTTCTGAAGCAAGGAAGGTTTCTTCAGAAGTGTAGGGAATGGGATGTACTAGTTAATCATAACAGGTACAGCAAGACTTCACAAGGACGCCCTTATTCGTACTAACTACTCAGGGAGTAGAAAGTCGAGAAGAGCCACCGTTGCTAACTAAAGTTTGAACCGGGTACCTGGGATTCCCACAATTTCCGCGGCAATAGCAGCAAACGATGCCCTGTACGTATTTAGTGTTTATTTTTGCCTTTCTCGTATACTAAGTATACGGTAAAGGCTATATGATCGCTCCAAAAACAAACTTTTTATAGAAGGCCCGGAGACCCATAGTGTTATATACCAATCGACTCAGTTCGACGAATTGAGGTGATGTCTGTGTGTGTGTGTGTGTGTGTGTGTGTGTGTGTGTGCGCACAAAACGACGCAAAAAATGTCACTCATTTTTCGGGCATTTATCCTCAACCGATTTGCTCGCAACAAATTGCATTCGACGCAGAATCCTTTCCCATTGTTTCCTATTGAAAATTGGCCAGGTCGGACTATGGGATCGGAAGTTATGGCCAAAATACAAATTGATACGTAAAAATCGCGTAAAAAATGTCACTCATTTTTCGGGCACTTATCCTCAACCGATTTGCTCGCAACAAATTGCATTCGACGCAGAATCCTTTCCCATTGTTTCCTATTGAAAATTGGCCAGGTCGGACTATGGGATCGGAAGTTATGGCCAAAATACAAATTTATACGTAAAAATCGCGTAAAAAATGTCACTCATTTTTCGGGCACTTATCCTCAACCGATTTGCTTGCAACAAATTGCATTCGACGCAAAATCTTTTCCCATTGTTTCCTATTGAAAATTGGCCAGGTCGGACTATGGGATCGGAAGTTATGGCCAAAATACAAATTGATACGTAAAAATCGCGTAAAAAATGTCACACATTTTTCGGGCACTTATCCTCAACCGATTTGCTCGCAACAAGTTGCATTCGACGCAGTATCCTGTCCCAATGTGTCCTATTGAACATTGGCCAGATCGAAATATGGGATTGGAAGTTATGACCGAAACACCATTTTTGCCTTTTGTCTACAAAGTATACGAAAAGGCTATATGTTCGCTCCAAAACCAAACTTTTACAGAAGGCCTGGAGACCCATAGTGTTATATACCAATCGACTCAGCTCGATGAACTGAGATGATGTCTCTGTGTGTGTATGTATGTGTGTACGGTGCGTGCACCAAAAGTGCGAAAAGTTTAGCTCACTTTTTAGGTACTTATTCTCATCCGATTTACTTGCAACAAATCCCATTCGACGCGAGATCCTGTCGTATTGTTTTCTATTGAAAATTTGGAAGATCGGACTATGGGCACAAAAATTATGGCCAAAATGCTTTATGTTATAAAAAAGCGCGTAAAAAAGTCTAGCTCATTTTTAATGCACTTACCCTCAATCGATTCACTCACAACAAATTGCATTGGACGCGGAATCCTATTCTATTATTTTCTATTGAAAATTGGCCAGCTTGGACTATAACCTTAGAAATTATGGCCAAAATACTTTTTGCCTTTCTTGTGCTACAAAGTTGTACCGAAAGGCTATAATTTCTCTCAGAAAACGAACTATCGGATGCTTCCACACTGATACACTTTCCTCCCATCTTCATACGGGAGTTTGGTAGAAGGACGGTCATGAGATTCATATCATAACAAATATTGCCCTCCGCTCGCTTGATGGGAATGACATTTTCGTTTTCTTTTTGTGTAGTCAGAGCTTCAGTTTAACAAACATCCAAATGTGATATCCTTAAAATATATAACTGGGTAAAATAAAACAGGGGTATGTACATCAAAAAGATTGGAAAAGGAAAAAAATTGTAGAAATTTTTATTAGCATATTGTAGATCAAGTTGAAAACCGAACCGAGATCTCGCGTTTTCAACTGGATCTAAAATATCTTAGCTTGAAATAATCCGATTTTCATAGAACGGACAAAGAAGTTTTTCTTTTTTACTCCTAGCTACTAGCTCATCTACTTTCAAGCAAGCACATTTTACGTAAGTCGAGAAAGGCACCATCACCGCTAGGTGGATTAATCTGGGTTTTTTTATTCATATATTGGTGAAGCGATCAGAGAAGAAAAAGTAAAGAATTGGAACGTGCTCACCAATTTAGTTCATCCATAGTTCATCCAACTTTGCTTCCTTTTAGTCTTTGGCCCAACTGAGGCTGATTTGGGTGCTACGAAAATTCTCGTGGGGTTAGTGCCTTTTGAAGTTCTGGTTCGTTCCGAAGAAACACTCCTACAAAATCTTCACCCTTGTTCCGGTTTCGATGCCACTACTACCGTTGCAATTATTTCTTTTATTGATGGGTGGCTCTTCTCCGCTACAGACGGCATGCCTATAGCTGGTGCACTGTACTGTGTCCAGTGCTAGTATCGTTGATGAAGAGGTCCAGGGTTACCGCTGGGGTTGGAGTCGAGCTGGATCAGGTGAAATTTCTGCTGCAGACAGGTCCAGAGTTGGCATCATCATATGAGGTGGTTGACTCAATATCAAGTTCGCAGAATATTAAAATCTTCACAAACTTCGAAAATTCGAAAAGAACGAAAAAAATGACAGAGGCAAAAAAATAAACCGTCTTGCTTAGCCGAAGCCTACTTCACTTACCTGATTTACCACCAGGGTGTCAAAAATCTTTATTTGCAGATGACACGGGCCTTTCAGGCAAAGGGCGAAGCCTTCGTGTCATTTGTAGTAGATTGCAAAAAAGTTTGGATATTTTCTCCACTTACTTGCGAAAATGGAAAATTTCTCCGAATGCTTTCAAAACTCAGCTTATAATTTTTCCACATAAGCCGAGAGCTTCTTATTTGAAACCTTCTAGCAGACATATTGTCACTATGAATGGGGTTCCAATTAATTGGTCTAGTGAAGCTAAATATTTAGGACTTCTGCTAGATCAAAAAATAACTTTTAAAAATCACATTGAAGGCCTTCAAGCCAAATGTAACAAATATATTAAGTGTCTATATCCACTTATAGACCGAAAATAGAAACTTTGTCTTAAGAACAAACTTTTGATTTACAAACAAATTTTTAGACCTGCCATGTTGTATGCTGTGTCAATATGGACTAGTTGACGAATACCAGAAAGAAGGCACTTCAGAGGATTCAAAATAAAATTTTGAAAATGATTCTAAAGTTGCCTCCGTGGTATAGTAACAATGAACTTCATAGAATTTCTAATATTGAGACATAGCAACAAAAGTCCAACAAAATAATGTCCAACTTTAGACAAAAGTCGTTGCAATCTTCTATTGCAACGATTAACTCCTTGTACCCTTAGTATAAAATAGGTTAAGTTTAGTTTAAGTTGAAAACATTGTAATTCCTACATGGTTCAATTCGACCAAAGGAAATATCCTAACTGCCAGAGACAATTGAAATGTATTAATAATAACTAAAAATATAGCAAATAAGGATGATAGTGTTAAGAAAACACGGAACACCTAGTCTAAGAGATGAATGCATTTTTAGAAAATTAGCAAATAAAATTAGTAAAAAAAAAAACTCTTCCTGCGCTCGTGTCGGACCGGTATGGACGGTTCTCCAGCAGAAGCTTTTGGAATTAATGGGTGGATGGAGACGGCTTTCGTTTGACAATCTGGCTAAACCTATTCTACCAGGCATAACAAGAACAACTCATGTGAAAATACTGAAATATCTCATAAACTACATCCACTTTGTTAATAACTCTAACAACAGAATAATTGATGTTAATGATTTAGTTTTTCACCTTGAATTAGATTTTTGAACTCCAAACATGATTGGAAATACTAACTTATATGATAATAAACTAAATTTTAAACCAAGAAAAAAAAGTTCAAATCTTACTCAGCCAAAATAAAACGGTCAGCCAATGAACTTACGATGTGCTGTTGAAGAAGACTTTCGAGTCAAACAATATGTTTTTTGAACTCTCCGGGTCTGATATGGACTCCGTTTCTGAAACGGAGTACGACTCTCTTCCATCCCAAGGAAGGAAAAAGCGACGGAAGTACACTTCGTTCGCTAAAGTTTCGACGAACTCTCGGAAGAATGCCCATGTAGAGAAAGAAAGTGAAACGAATAAGAAAGAGCTCCCGAGCCTTCTAAAGAATTCGTGCAAAATTCAGACCGCCAGGATTCTTTCCGAATGCAGAAATTAGTGAAGAGAGATTGCGATTGTCGGGCACATACAGCTAGTGCTATACATAAACCTTGGTGTTGTATTAGAAAAGCTTTTCTAAAACATGTTTGTAGTGTAGCAAGTTTTCGAAGTAAAAACAACGTTTTTTTCAATTTTTTGATTCTTTTATCTTATGCAGATATCATGAGAAAATAGGGAAAAATATTTGGTGATAGTCGGATTTCCAATGATTGACCGTCAAAATCCCCATAGTGAACTGACTATAACAGTCTGCTTAAATAACTTGCTTGCACGTTTATGCTGCTTATCTGTTCTTCAACTGCATGGCTCGTGTCTCGGTCGTATCCCGGCCACTTGTAAACGAAGTGTGAATTGCTGTTGATTTTAATTATGAATAATAATCAATTACGCTACGCACGCGGCTTCTGGTGGTGCTAGTGCTACCACTGCAGAGTCAGCACCATAATTAATAATAAATGCAGCGTTGTGTTCACACTTTATACCGTTGTTTTCACGCTCGACAGTAGACCTCCAGTTGTATGGGTCATTTATTTGCAATATTTGCATGCGATTACGAGGTGGCGATGGCCAACTAAGTAACCAGAAAAGCCGCAATTAAAAGATAATGGTCACGCTCAATCGAAACGATTGGCGTCCGGTCGGAAATTATTGTTATTGTTTGTGATAACTGTCATTTTGATTTGTTTTTATTGACAAAACAGATCGTCCAAACACTGATATCGCTGCGAAAGATGTTCGATTGGTACCAGAGCTGGTCAGTTATGTTATTTCTTCATGATGCGTACCACTCCAGACAGTCAATAGGAGTGGATTAGAAAAATACTTAGAACTCAAACGTTAAGATTCTCAATTTGAAAGAAAAGCTTGACAAGTCAGAAAAATTGTAGAAATGGTCGAATATTTCTCTGCGAAACTCAAGATCAACATTTTATCAATGCATTTTGGCGTTTGTGGTATTTTGATGAAAAATTTGTTTTATTTTCTTGTCTCTACTAAGGGTATGCGATAAGACAATTTTTCCTAACGAAACGAAACGAAACGAAATATATATTTATTTTCAAGACTTCGAAACGATACGAAATCATTGTCCATTTAATTCGAAATTTAAATTTTTTCCGCGGAATTTTTATTGAATTGATTTTACATTATTTACGCAATTTTGATTTCATTATCTCAAAGTCAAATCACTGCTTTGTGACCAATAGAATTATAGTAACAGAAGAAACAGTCTGTAATAAATCGCCGTGTTCCCGTTTACCATTAGGCAATACCCCAGCATTTGTGCCGCTTTCAAAGGAATTCATCGTGGAATGAGTGCTCCCGAATCTGATCAATTTTATATAAGTTCAGCTTTATATCAGTAAATATGTATATACAAATATGGGATTTATTTGTATTCTGATTTGAATTCTATTTGAAACCTTATTTCAAGACTTATGTGATTATGTTGAAACATACTTCATATTGATTTATCAGCGTGGCTTTATGGTTCTTCTTCTTTTTCTTATTGGCATTACATCCCCACACTGGGACAGAGCCGCCTCGCAGCTTAGTGTTCATTAAGCACTTCCACGGTTATTAACTGCGAGGTTTCTAGTAACGAGGTTTCCAAGTAACATTTTGAATTCTATTTGGATTCATTCAAGTTTTATTGCAGTTTTATCAAGGATTCGCATAAACTGTAGAGTTTTATCATAGTTTTCATCTAGTCCAAGTTACCTCAAAGCTAAATTCTCTTATAATAGTTTTATGATATGCTCCAGGTCCATCTTAAGCTGTTTATTTTGATAAATTATGCAGCAAGAGCACTATATCCCAATTGAAACCAAATAGTTTTGAGAAAGTTTTATGGTACTCTTCATTAAGAAAGAACGATCTTGAAAATGCCATTATAAAACTTCCTTAAAATTATGTGGCTTTGAGTGGGAGAAAGTGCTCTTGTTGAAGAATACATCAAAATAAACAAAACATAATGTCAAATTGGACGCAAACAAGTGGATCAAAGACAAAAATAATGTAAATTTATCCCATATATGGAAACTCCATTTGCGCAAGCATCTGTTTTTTCTATCGAAGCTTTCTTTCTATCGGATCATCAGCTGCAGTTTTCTTTCTATCGGATCAAATTTACCACCAGCTCCATCAGCTGTCTTGATATTCCAATATCAGGAAGATTTCATATCCTCCCATTTATCATATGATCGATAAATTTTCTTTAAAATACATTTTCTCGATTTTTTGGGCGTCCGTAATCATAACCAACTGGGTACAATACACAGGCGAATTTCTCCAGTTTTCAACGAACGGTTGAGCTACGCAACAAATACTAGCAAGTTAAGTAGATTTTTGAAATCTTTAACATATTGTTGCAAAATCGCGACCAAAAATCATTATCGAACTATCAACTCTACTCGTATTTCGAAGCTGGTTTATTTTTAATAAAGAAGTAGGGTATATGTTACTATATCAATAACAATAAGGCAATGCGCATATGAAATGCATTTATTTCTCACCCAATAACCAAGAAACATGAGAATAATTATGCTCGGCCCACGTCATTTTTTATTGAAAACAATTTGGTAACTTCAAAAATGAAATTGTTATCACATTATAGAAGTATTTAGCTAAAAAACATCATCACTGCCATGCACCTATTTCAATAACATTCAAAAACAGTTAATTCTATGCCTGTACCTATATCAATAATACTGTTTCCAACATAAAATACGCACACTATTACTTGTGTGTATACGTAACGATACGATTGCAGTGATGCCGAATTCTTCAATGTTTTGTATTTGAGTTGAAATATAATTACAAAATTGAAGTTTTTGTTGTAGTTTTTCAACTTATCAATTTAAATTTATGTTTGTCATAGCTTATCTCTTCGATATACCTTGTTTTACAAACATAAGAGTTGAATTTCACAATGAAAGTTCATTCAAGCATTTTTGAAATAAAAATCTAGGTCGGCAACCCTTGCAGCTGCTGCAAACCATGTAAATAGTTTGGAATACGGACAAGGATAATTTAGACGTTGTTCGAAATAAACCTATATCAAACTATAGGAAATCGCGTTCGTTTTTCAAATATGATTATATTTCTAGTGAAAATGTGATGTGCTCTATGTGTTGTGAAGTGAATTCTGAAACAATACATTTGTTTTAGCTTGAAATTGAGTGGAAAACAACGGCGTGAAATGAGATGAATCTGCTAGTAGCAATCGAGCAGTGCATCAAACCAACAGCTCAGAGGTAGGAAAATGAAAATAAATGTGTTTTATAATTTTGTTTTTAATAATTCGAGTCTTGTGAACTAAAACATTACTCAAACGGAATTTTAAATAATATTCCAAACATTAGAGAAGGTGATCTATTCATTATTGTGTACATATGATGTGAGAAATTGTAATCAAATTGATTTTTTTATTTGGATTATCGACGGTTGGGATTAATATACGGGCTGTTATTAATATGGGAACAGATACCCTATTAACCATTTACTTTTTGATTAAATATAACCCTATAGATGTTTAACTGACAGGTAAACAAATAAGCTATATGCATTTCTTTTTCAGTTGAATTGCATGTTATTATATGACAATATTCGCAAAACGGATGATTTCGGATGAACATGGAAATCAAAACATTTTGCGCTTTAATTATTTGTTCTCGATTGTTATTGATATAGATGGATAGGTATAATGAACCCGAAGAGCAGTAACCCTATTGAGTTTTCATTCAATTCAGCATTTTGTGCAGATATTTAGTTTGGTTAATATTTAACGGCGAACTCTTTCCAAATGAACGACTTGTTTTCGTTGGAATTGTAAACAACATGTTATAATGAAAGCACCAAACTTATAACGCTCTTCAATAAAACTTCTTAGTTTTGACCAGTACTAGTTAGTTTTATTCAAGACAAACTAAGCTTCGTCAAGATTGCGATAAATCTAGTTCAATGTATCATGCTCCTGCATAAACCTAACAGGTTTTGTATGAGATAAAGTGGTTTTAATCCAATCTTATGATGGTTTCGATAAAACTATTGAAATCATGGCGGATAATTATCGTCTGCGTCAAATTTCTTGATAGAAGCCATTTCTATATGAACGATGAAAACTATTTGTTTTAATTTTACATGCATGAGTCATTTCATAGATTGGGGCATAAAACAAATATTGTTACATCTGCGAAATAAAAAGTAGAGCAAAATTTTTTTTTTGGTATGTACAATTTTTTAAATAAAAATAGTTTTCAAAAATAATATTTTATCCTGCAATATAAATAAGGCGCATTCAATATTTGTTACATTTATTCGGAAAAGCATCGACAAAGTGGTTGTGGTATGTGGAATTACACGATCACAATGCAATTAAGTTTCAATTTATCAACGTATCCATAATAATTTTCATCATTATGAGATACTGTTCGATTTGGTTCAGACAAAATTCAATATAAACAAGTATAAACATCAGCGGATCTAGATAACGAAAACACATGCTGTCAAATTCCTTAGTAATCCTAAAAGGGTTTTATGCTGATCTTTTATGCCATCATAAGCTCACTTTGATAAAACTAACAAGTTTTAAGCGAACCTTGGAAAATGGTCTTGAACACCTTCTCAAGAGTGGGCCTCTTTCGTCTTATAGTGGTTTTATGGCTGTCTTGAAGCAAGCTTGTAGGACAATTGGCTTTAAATGTGGTTTTAAGGCACAAGTCTAGAAGTGTGCTTCAAGCAGGGTAGAAATATTTCACAGTCAATGCAGTGAAAAACATGGATCTCAGTAAAATCTGCTGTCGCCTTCATCACCGCCGTGGTGAGTGCGACTGGGTGCAGCTGAAAAATCATTTCCAACACCGACTATTCAATTTCGCATTCAGCCACTCACAAGTCGCTCTGACATGCTGCTCAGTTCGCGCCTTACCGTATGACTGTGAGAGGCCCATTTAAACGCGTGGTGAATTTTTTCAATTTGCTGGGTGAATGTGTACATTTTGCTGTGGTAAATTTCATCTTCGCGGCGCTGTGGGTGATGTGAGTTCTGTTGTTTACTTTTCTGCCTCTCCGGGAATGTGAGGTTGATTTCAAAGCAGGAAGAAAATAAAAAAAAGGTATAAAAAAACATCACCTTCATCCAGTGCTGCCGAATATTTACAACCCTGGCTTCAAGTGCATCATAAAATTAATTTTGCTACTTGGGAAGCCAGGTTACCATTTTTGCATTCGTATATCATGAGGCACGATGATACTTTTATGCCCAGGAAAGTCGAGACAATTTCCAAACCGAAAATTACCTAGACCGGCGCCGGGAATCGAACCCAGCCACCCTCAGCATGGTCTTGCTTTGTAGCCGCGCGTCTTACCGCACGGCTAAGGAGGGTCCCACGTTTTATGGTATTGAGCTAAATCAAAACCAGATAGAGAATTGTTAATAGTATACATTTGCTCGCTAGACGAATCCTCTGCACCTTTCTAAAATGCTCAAAGATGTAACTTTTAGATTGTGTTTCAGAAAAGTGATCGCAAAGTTATTACGACTGCTTTTTGCAAGGTATGAAGAAATAATTTTTCCTTTCTCATACAAAAACTTGTAACAAAATGATATCATTTCCTTCCAAATTCAACCTTTTTAAAGGAGGCTCGGAGACCCATTATACAATCAATTCGACGAATCAAGCTATTGTCTGTTTGTCCTTGTATATGTGTTTGTGCATATGAGGCATGCAAAAAATGTAGTCACATTGAGTGCAAGAAACAACTGCTATGGACAGTATGAGCCGGTCACGCCCTTACAGTCAATTTAGAATTAGGAGAGGAAAATTAGTTTGATACTTATTATTATAAGATTATAAGAGGAATGCTCTGCATCTCCGTGAGCGCCATGGGAAAGGAATCTTTGGTTTGTTCAAAAGGTAATCCATGTGAAGCCACCTTGGTAAGCGACTAAATATTTATTGTAAACAAAGTTATTTTGAAAACTTGAAGACGAAAACCGTGTTTCAAATCAATCAAACGCAAAATCATGTGCTTCGTTTAATGTTTTCTTAAGGGCCTTCTTAACTCTTAATCGGTGCTTAGTCAGGTGCTAAAACCTGATTTGAGGCATAAGAGGTGAAGAAGTTGGCCTTTAATTAAAAAGAGGCGCTCTAAAAATACTTCACAAGGGCCTCAGGAATCCACGCCACGACTTTGCCTCTTTGACAAAGTTTTACTGATCTGATTCGTATCTGATTACATTTACACTCTGAGCCTGGCGTATTAAATATTGAGTCGGATCACTTTTGAAAAAAAAAAATGGGATAGAATAGTTAAAGATGTTTTGCGTTTTCTGTTGGACATTTCTAATAAAACACCGAAGGCGTTCTAGGATAACGGTACCAATAGTGGAGGTACTAGAAGATAAACAAAAGGTAATATTTTTTTATAATTATTATTTTTAATTTTATAATTATGAAAGCTTCACAGCTATAATATCTTAGTCAACAGATAAACTAATAAATTTGCTAACAAAAATGAGATAGATGTCATTTAACATCAACAATTACCAAATATTGCTTGCACCACTATGGGTACACTGTTCCTTTAGTGGCGGTAAAAATTAATTTTAGTTCCCATAGTGGTGCTATCCATTGGTTTCTTATGAGACTCGCCACTATTGTTTTCACCACTATAGGTGCAAGGGAGTCAATTTTGTTAAGGAAAATCATTGTTTTCAATAGTTTTTCTAGCGAAATCTTAAGATAAGTTGCATTAAACAGGATATTTAAAGCACGACGCATGAACTGAAACCATCTTACAATGTATTATTATGATAAATCTCATTAAAACCCCACTACCTCCACTATTGGTGCTACCTCCACCAAGGGCACGGTTACCCTATCGAAAAAAACTAAATACATATTTGTATTATTAGAATTTTTTATAACATTAAGTTTTGAAAACAGCGGCGCAGCCAAAATTTTTGATAATACACGACCGTACGAAACAGTATGTTTCAAGTCTAAATTTGCTTCGAAATTCCGCGAAATTCCGTTAAATTTCGTTATAAGCTAGTTTTTTCTATCGAAATTTTTGTAATTTTACGAAACGAAACGAAATCAAGAAATCAGATTTCGCCATGCTCAAATTCCGCGAAATTCCGCGGAATTTCGTTTCGAACCACCTGAAACGAAATTTGTCGAAATACCGCATATGCTTAGTCTCTACACATAGCTTCATCCTTTTCAAGTGCATAATGGATCCCATTTTATGATTATTATAAATTTATTTTGTACTCAGTAATATGGCTCGTTTCATTGCCACCGAACACAAAAATCATATCGAAAAAGGTATTTCCTAACAAACATGACACTCTCAAACCGACTCAATGCAACTTTCTCTGCAAAGTCATTAAAATCCTGAACGCAACGTAGGAAAAAATGAAGCACCATGTGGATGATTTTACTTCATACTCCAACCTCAAGTTGACTTCGGAACCGGCCTCCGTACAGGCGGCCGGACTTTAATTGACCGAGTATACCATTTCAATTGCGCTGCACTGCCGTGCGCCACTTGTCGGCACTTTGCGATCATTTCCTTTTCTAATGAGTTCATATGCACACATGGCATGGGCGTCCTAATGAGCGGTTTTCCCGGCAAAGTTTTCCACCGAGCGCAAGCAGCGAGCAATATGTAGTCGAGTGAACCGCACTTTTCCGCGACTGAAGCACATGAAGCTCGTTGGTCACAGGCAAACAGACTGAACTAATGGAATGGTTAATGGGAACCATTTCGATGGTTGTAAAAAGAGAGTTTCAATTGCAAACAAAAGTAATGGTCACGTTCCAGGTGTTGACTCGACAGATTATCCAAGATATTAACAAGTGGTATGACTGCACGTCTGTGCTCAGCTTTTCTAAGTGGAATGTTCCTTGCCACAATTGAGTTAGTCAGGTCGGATGAGAAGGGGTTGTGTGGTTAGCATTCGAGAAACTGTTTTTAAAATACTCTGTCTAGGAGACGGTGACACGAAACGTTCCACTGTTTTCGTTTTTGTTCAGAAGCAAAAAAAATCAAGATGGATCCTCTATTAAATGAAATTAGAAAACTTTGATCCATTGACCTTTTTATGTCATCAACAACGTAAGAATTTTAATTTCATTCAGTAGACAATTTTCAATTTCATTTTCATATTCATTTTTCATGTTTTGTAGAGAAAAGAGTGAGAGTAAAATGCATTAACTTATCTCATAAACGAAAAAAATTCTGCGTTAAGCTCAAAACACATTTCTTAAGGAGAGAAAAATTTGCCCCAATATCTCAAGGACCTACTTACTGTACGTTGCTTCAGGATGATTGAATTTCATCAGAACGAATATTCCGAATACTTATTCCTTCAACATGAACAGAAGATTTGAAATTAGAATAATTATTTTCACTTACCTGGTACTATTTGATCCAACTTCCCCTATTGAAGTCGCAGGGATTTCGAACGTGGAATTGAAAATGCAAACATTTTTTTCTTTATGAAAAACATATTAAAAATTGCATTTATTCAGAGTTTCTCGGGTTGTTGCCGCTGGCGGTCAATTACTGCGCGGTCGCCATAGTTTTGTGGTTTCATTTTGTGCGAATTCGCGTTCTGGAGCTTTTTTTCGGGGTCGCACATGAATTTTCTAATTTCAGGATGTGTGTGAACATGGATGTCTCTTCTCGTTGCTACCACAATCAAGTAGGTCACTATCAAAGGGAGAAAATTGGGTTCTCTTTTTCACATGTTGCTAAGCCGACGACGACGACGTGTTCATGTCTATGTACATTGATAATTTTACCATCAGAGGGAAAAACTTTGTGTGCTTTGCCGTGCGGCTGATCTAATGCATGTTTTTCGAAAAGACTTCTTTGCACGAAAAACCTCAGACTGAAAACGGAATTTCTTTCACTCCCATCAGACCGACACTTTAATTATTTACTTTCCTGACTTTCCAACCACGTTTGGCTGATAGGATTGTGGATGGTTAAGCCCCGACGACGACGACGAAGATGGAACACCGTGTGGTCCGTGAAAATGATGCTCTCGCTGCCGGATATGCTTTGCCGCCACCGCACGAGGACGCGACGCGACGGATGATGGACGCCCGTATTTATTCAACCGGTGCGCGCCACCTTCCCGAAGGGGAACGTGAGCATTGCCGTTGCTGGCTGGCGGGATGCTCGTTTAGACTCCCACTACCGTTGGTGACGATGTCGGCGCCGGTGGATTCGCGGTCAGCTGCGACGCGAACAGGGCCGGTAGAACAAGCAACAGCAACAGCACACCTGACAGCAGAACCGAGGTGTCGGAGTGGAACGCTGTGAATAAATAAGTGAATTTGTTATTTGGATACCGAGAGTGCTTGGCGGATTTGCGGTGGATAGATAAGTTGTGAGGCATACATAAAAGTATCAAATCACGAACGCAGTTGTGTCGCTGGTGAAAATGGGAAACGCGTGGAAACGCTGTGGCAAACGGCCACAGGGGACAAACTGACGGTGATGTTTCCGTAAATGTTTGATATGTTAAAGAAGAGGTACTATACAGCATGTTTGTTTGAGAAGTAGACTATTGTCAAACGAATTAGAAAGTATAATTGAAGAGTAAATAAGTCCCCAAGTTTAATCTCTAATGGAAAGGGTTAAACCTAAAGAGTTAAAGCCATTTATCGAGCGGAACTTGCCCAAAAATTCTAGTAAAAAATTAAGAATTAAATTAATGCAAGCGTGGTGTCAAATAGAAGAACAATATTCGGTTGCTCTTAAAATTGTTGGACAAAAATAACAAGTTACATCCGAGATTAAATCTAGGTGTTCAGACTGTCGGCCTTGAGTAACATAAAAACGTTTTTCAGTGTTTGTCTTACTAGTTTTTGCGTTGCATACTTTTGACTTCCCCAAACGTACTTTCATTGCAGTCTTTCAATCATAAAGTAATTTATGGTTTTGTTAAAATATTTGTATAGTGCACTGCCTTACCTGCTTGTCATACTCTTCTTCTTATTTAGAGACATTACAGCCTCCCAGCGCTAAGCCCTTCAGCAATTATTAACATCAAGGTTTCTAAACCAAGTTACCATTTTTGCATCCATATATCGTGCTTCCATAACTCGTACTTCGGACGCTTGAGCACTTTCTGATACATAAGTAGTCTGCAATCATGCATATTTTATAAAAAATCATAAGGGTTGCGTACATGACACTACCGCCCGACGTAAACTACGTAAAATAGTTTGGTGCTCTGAGGAACCAAATTCAAAATGAGAAATTTGTTGGATACTACAATTTATGACATTTGCGCTTAAAAAAGTTACTTATATATTCTTGTCATTTAGTAAACAACAAAACATAACTCATGATTGTTTATTGAATTTATCCAAAAATCCTCAAAACGAGCTTAACTTTTGATATTTCTACATATTGCGAATTTCATTTTGTCCGGTGAAATTACACTCTTTACTATAATCAGCCATTAAAATGTCATATATTGAGTATAATTGCGGGCCCTGCGGGCTACAAAGCAAGACCATGCTGAGGGTGGCTGGGTTCGATTCCTGGTGCCGGTCTAGGCAATTTTCTGATTGGAAATTGTCTCGACTACCCTGGGCATTAAAGTATCATCGTGTTAGCCTCATGATATACGAATGCAAAAATGGTAACCTGGCTTAGAAACTTCGCAGTTAATAACTGTGGAAGTGCTTAATGAACACTAAGCTGCGAGGCGGCTCTGTCGAGAATTCCTTCCAAAGATGGAAAATGCATTGCTTTTTTTCAAGTCTTCGAACAACATGAAGTGGTCTAGGACTGAAGATGGCTGTTGGAGTTTCTCTGTGGGCATTTTCAAGCTGGTGTATACGGGAGGAGCATTATTTCTAGCGCTGTGGTTTCCAGTTCATCTGGAAAATAATGCGGATCAAGAAAGAAACATGGTGGACATCGAAGAGCTAAATTTCATCATGATGGAACAAATTAATCACGATAGTGCAACGCCCTGAAGATAATCGCCACTACGAGCAAAGCTGGGGTGCGGATTTCAACACACTCTATTCTGGCAACTGGCAGAGGGAATCTCAGAAGTAATGGTTATTGTAGGTCCAGTCTTAGTCTCGTAAGTACATCATTTCCTTCAATATAATCATATTCTTTTATTCACCATATTGATTCTATTTTGTCCATGTATTACGGTCGATTCTCCATGAGTCGATGTTCTGATCCTTCATACCGACCACATTCATGAAAGCAAATCCTACCATACAAAAACATTTTCTGGGTTATCGAGTCAGCACTTTTAACAGCTCATGTGTAACTTTTACCTGGATTGTTCGCGTGCATTTTCAGTTCAATATATTTAAAATGATTAAAATGTCATGCATTAAATTCGGTACACTCTATGCAACTATTTCATAACTAAACCGATTCCCGAGGCCAAGTAGTTATAGGGTAAATCACTACTTGGGCCTATGGTTACGATTCCCGGCTCACTGCACATAAAACTTATGATTTATACTATTTGGAAGCCGTAGGTTTACGAATGATAATTTTTTTAAAGTCTCACATTTATTTCGCACAATATTTAATATTTTTAACCATTTATTTCACTCCTAATTGAGCCAATTATAGAAAATAAAAATGTAGATATCTTCGTTTTTCGTTGTAACACCACTGAGCCGGAGTGAATCATTCTATTTTTACAAAACGGTATCTTAAAATAAACACATACCTGAAAATCGTCACAGTGAACGATACAATTATTGCTTAAAGCTGTTAACCACCACACAATAATGCTAAACTCACGCACTTCAAACCTTCCTATTTGTTCGTTTCACTAGAACTTATAAAAACGTATTAGAATACCTTTGAAAATCCTCGAACCGAACAAAAAATCCCCTCAGCCCGTGCTGCCAAAAGGCCAGGAATCTTTTCTAGTATGTATAAAATAATCCTTCATCGTTATTTATAATTCTCTCGATTTCAAAAAGTGAAAAAGTATTATTTTTAAATGCTTGAAAGGAATTTGGATGAGTGAATATATCTTCTCATCTTAATAAAGACTATTATGAATAATACCATTTGGCAACACGTTTTTGTTAACGTCGCATTTTCTACCGTCTCTAAAGAGATGAGTGAATGGGAGATTTATATGTTGAGGGATTGAGTAAAAATCGCTTATGCTGGGAATCGAATTGAAGTATGCTGGAAAAGCAATTGCAGTGACTGAAATACGTACTACACCTCATAAGTTTAAATAAAAGTTTTTCAAACGATGTTATGCAAGGATACCCTTTTAGCAGAATTGAACCCCATTGCAGTGTTTCCATTTTCCATATGCCTGTAATGTTACACCAGACACACTTAAGAAAACAAATCTTGCCATACATAAACATATATCTGGGTTACCACAATAGCCTTTTCATTATTATTAAACTATATCTAAAAAATAGACTCGTTAATTTATCAATTAATATAATTATTTATCAATATCTTTTGGCATAGTGAAAAAGTTAACCCGAGCAACACAAGTCAGACGAAAATGGTTGCAGCAACTTTATTGTGACTGAATCTGGTCACATAAGAGTCGCAGTAACCCAAGTGGAATTGTCTTAATCGGGTTTGCTTCTGCTACGACAATAGAGGCTTGTTTGCAGCCGTTTGATCATTTATGATCCACTTAGAACTCATTTGTTGATCAAAATCATTATCATAGCAGGGGGGAAGGGGAATTTAATTTCTTTTTGCTCTTTTTTCGTTTCAGAGAGCGAGCAAAGGCGCTTAAACCTAGGCTATTAGCCAGGGCAAGGCTAATACCTTCGCCCCATCCGAGGAAAATCATCGGCAAGGATAATGGAGTGACATAAATTTCTTAGCAAAGTCACTCCCAACGTATTTCCACAAATTTTCTATCATTTGCTTATAATGATACTCCTAAACCACATACCCTACCCACCATCCAATTCCTTGACATCTATGAGGGCGTCGGTGAGTCGCTGGCCTCTCGTTAAGTAGATGTCATATCATCATTTCCTTCCCTTTCCTAGTAACGGAGAAGATGGGCGTGGCCGGCAATGATAGCTTTCATGTTTTATCATTTTGGACCCTCAATTGGATTTCCATTGAATCCCAAATGGAAATCCATAAGCAATTGGGGTAAGAAAGGTAAAGAATATACATGACAACTATCAGTATGCAATCTACGAAATACTCCGTTACAACGCAACGCAACGCAACGCAACTAAGCTGCGAGGCGGCTCTGTCCCAGTGTGGGGATGTAATGCCAATAAGAAGAAGAAGATATTGAGTATAATTACCGTCATATCGGTAGAGACGCACACTGCTGAATAAATTTTCTGCAGTAGAGTAGAGTGGGGCAAGAGTGCGCGTGGGGTAAGAGTACGTTTCCGATTTTTTGAAGTAATAAAAAATGATAAACTGGCAGCACTGCATCAGTTTGACAGGTATTCTTGACAACTATTATCATGTGTAATTGTAAACGATTTGAATAAACAACAAGAGAGATATGGAGGTCGATAACTTTTTGGTCATTTTGCTAAAAATAATTGGGTTTCCGCAACTAGTATTTCATTACCATATATACGTTCAATCAGGGGAACATTATACCATTTCGATAACCTATTGTATAGAGTACTTTATGGTATAGAACACCAATCCGGTTGGTTTTCCAAGAAGTCAAAACCATTACTTGAATAATTTTTGGGACTGTGAGGTAAAAGTAAGCAGGAACGGGTGGGGCAAGAGTACGCATATGAATCTTTAAGTTATGATGTCAACCCCGTATCTACGGCCGAAATAAGACTTCTTCCAAAGTGTAAAGATCCACAACTAAGAAAAAAGGGACGGAATACGAAATCATCACAAGTTTTTAGGATAAGTTGAAGTAATTCAGTGTTAAAAAGGACTTAGCGAACAAAGCACTGAAGCGAAATAATGAAATTGTATTAGGACTTGTTGTACACCTAAACATAGTACGAAAACACAATTTCATCTAAATGATAATTTCATTTAATCAAAAGAAACATTCATAAATTAATTCCTCCGGGAATTCCTCCAAAAGTTTCTCTGAAAACTTCCAGAGGAATTCCCGGAGGAGTTTCCAGAGGAATTCCTAAAGGAATTTCCAGAGGAATTCCTGGAGGAACTTCCAGAGAAATTCCCGGAGGAACTTCGGAGGAATTCCTGGGAGCTTCCAGAGGAATTCCTGGAGGAACTTCCGGAGGAATTCCTGGAGGAGCTTCGGAGGAATTTCTGGAGGAACTTCCGGAGGAATTCCTGGAGGAACTTCCAAAGGGATTCCTGGAGGAACTTCCGAAGAAATTCCTGGAGGAACTTCCGAAGAAATTCCTGGAGGAACTTCCGAAGAAATTCCTGGAGGAACTTCCGAAGAAATTCCTGGAGGAACTTCCGAAGAAATTCCTGGAGGAACTTCCGAAGAAATTCCTGGAGGAACTTCCGAAGAAATTCCTGGAGGAACTTCCGAAGGAATTCCTGGAGGAACTTCCGAAGGAATTCCTGGGGGAACTTCCGGAGGAATTCCTGGGGGAACTTCCGAAGGAATTCCTGGGGGAACTTCCGAAGGAATTCCTGGAGGAACTTCCGAAGGAATTCCTGGAGGAACTTCCGAAGGAATTCCTGGAGGAACTTCCGAAGGAATTCCTGGAGGAACTTCCGAAGGAGATCCTGGAATAACTTCCGAAGGAATTCCTGGAAGAACTTCTGAAAGAATTCCTGGAGGAACTTCGGAAGGAATTCCTGGAGGAAATTCTGTAAGAATTCCTGGAGGAGCTTCTGAAAGAATTCCTGGAGGAGCTTCTGAGAGAATTCCTGGAGGAGCTTCTGAAAGAATTCCTGGAGAAATTTTCGAAGACAATTCCTGGAGGAACTTCCGAAGGAATTGCTGGAGGAACTTCCGAACGAATCCCTGGAGGAACTTCCGAAGGAATTCCTGGAGGAACTTACTTTAGTTTTCTTCTTAGTCTTATCTATCTTATTTGTCTTATTTGTCTAATTTGTCTTATTTGTCTTATTTGTCTTATTTGTCTTGTTTGTCTTACTTACACCAGTACCACTGTTATTTTTCTTCTTAGTCTTATCTATCTTATTTGTCTTATTTGTTTTATTTCTCTTATTTGTCTTATTTGTATTATTTGTCTTATTTGTCTTATTTGTCTTATTTGTTTTATTTGTTTTAATTGTCTTATTTGACTTATTTGTCTTATTTGTCTTATCTGTCTTACCTGTCTTATTCGTCTTATTCGTCTTATTTGTCTTATTTGTCTTATTTGTCTTATTTGTCTTATTTGTCTTATTTGTCTTATTTGTCTTATTTGTCTTATTTGTCTTATTTGTCTTATTTGTCTTATTTGTCTTATTTGTCTTTTTTACACCAGCACCACTGTTAATTGTAAACTTCATAATGATGAAATATTGTTGGCGACACTGACAACATCATTCTGGCGGCCTGAATTGGGCAATTTTCTCTCTCAGAGAGTGCTACCACGTGCTTTTTTAACGGAAAACCCTTCCCTCAGACCTTAAAGACAGAGAATCAAGTTTTCTTGGATGCGCTTGCAAAACAAGCAACAAAAGAGAACCAACGACAATGCTTTGTTTTTGTCGAAGAGAATAATGATTAATTTACTGATTATGGATCGACTGTACGTTTTAATTTAATTTATTGAACGGCTACTCAGTATTGCACTTATTACAACGAGTTTTTTTTATTTACCCGACGTTTCGACACGGGGATTGTGTCTCGTGTCGAAACGTCGGGTAAATAAAAAAACTCGTTGTAATAAGTGCAAGACTGAGTAGCCGTTCAATAAATTAAAATAATGAAATAGATCCGATTTTTTTCAGCAACAAAAAAAAGAAGACAATTTTATTGCTAACTTTTTATTCCGTTATTTTGCATTATCTCTACAGCAAATCTCGGTTTTAAGCTATCATATTTTCTGCTTTTATGGTAATATTCGAGAATCTAGCTATGATTACAAAATTATCATCGCATTCTCGGAAATATCAGAGCATGCAGGCCAAATAAATCTTGTCATATTGTGTTTTGGTTCTGACAAAGGCTTGTTGCGAGCTGCGTTTGTCAGTAACAAACTCTGTTGACGACAAAGGGTATATTGTTGAGCGTTGCTCGAATATTGATTCCCTGGTTAAAGACTTTGAAGAAAATTCGTTTCGATTCAACATTCCCTTGTATAAAATGGGGACGGCCCTTCCCCCCTTGGCCGACAGAATATACCATTTGGCCGAATTGAGCATTATGCCGAAATTAATTTGGCCGAATAAGACATTTGGCCGGATAGAACATTTGGCCGAATAGGACATTTGTTCAACGGAGACGAGCCAGCCTCGGGCTGAAAGTCTCTTTAATAAAGACACAAAAAAAATATTTGTTCAAATAGAACATTTGATCGAATAGGACATTTGACCAAAAAGGACATTTGGCCGAATAGAACATTTGACTAAATAGGACATTTGGCCGAATTGGACATTTGGCCGAATAGGACATTTGGCCGAATAGGACATTTGGCCGAATAGGACATTTATTCAAATAGCTTAGCTTAGCTTAGCTTAATTGACTGTACCTATCGTAGTTGCTAGTCGTGATTGGCCGAGAAACAACAAATAATGCACAGCTCATCAATTGAATAGTTTTCTCGGGACTAGAAAGCTATTCTCACTGTACATGCTTCGGAGTTTCTTTAATTCAAGACCAATAACGATGCCGGCCACAGTCAATTAGGATAAGGGGAGGAAAATTAGTCCAACACTCATTGCTACAAGAGACCGAGGAATCCTCTGCATCTCCATGAGCACACTGGAAAGGAATAGTATGTTAGTTGGGAAGGAAATATATTGGAAATCGCCTTGGTAAGCGACTAATTATTTCATTTGAACGACGCCATATTCATGATGATACAAAAACGTATTTTCCCGAAGACTGATTCGATATCTTAACTACTTCGCGACGACTAAAACACGCGCTCAAATATTTCCTTGGCGAGTTATTTTCAGAATTTTTAACTGTGTGCAGAACACAATATTTCAGCAGATCGCGCGATCGTTCTGCTGTTCGGAACAAGAGAAAACACGCGCTGAACTGATTAACTTTTTTTGCAGCCGCACATTGCCCCGAATAGGACATTTAGCCGAATAGGACATTAACCGAATGGTACATTTGGTCGAATAGGACATTTGGCCGAATAGGACATTTGGTCAGAATGGACATTTGATCGAAGTGAACATTTGGCCGAATAGGACATTTGTTCGAATAGGACATTTGGCCGAATATGACATTGGCCGAGTAGGTTAATAAGGTCGAACAAATCATTTTATCGAACATATCATTTGGCCTAATAGGTCATTTGAAAAGTGAGAAATGAAGAGTGAAAAGTGAGACGTATAACTTCTTTCTACTTATTTCCCACTTCTCACTGTGAAAAATGAGTAGTGCAAATTGAATCGTCTCGCTACTCACTTCCCATTTCTCACGGTGAGAAGTGGGAAATGAGGAGTGAGAAGTGAGACGTCTCAGATGGGTTTCGGCCTAATGGTTTGTTCGGCCTAGTGGCATTCAGCCAAATGGGTTTCGGCCAAACGACCTTCCCCGTATAAAACTGTGCTGATGAAAAGAATTAAGGTTTAAATTACCGTCATCCAGTCATTGACGAGAAAGGCAGCCACGTGCTCGTACCACCCCCAGTAATAAAACCACCCACCGAGAAGAAAAAGCAGTCTCCAGCTAGATGGGGGAGGTATTTCTGTTTCAAAACAATATCATCCAATAGCGAAGACATAATTATATCCGGTGGGTGCTTCTTTTGGTTGTATTTCGCTTCAGTTTTAAAAATAAACTTCTTTTTGCAACATTTTTCCCAAGAGGGGAAATCGACGATTTTATTCTCACGCTCTCTTATATATGAGAGAGCGTGAGAGTAAATCGTCAATTTCCCCTCTTGGAAAAAAAAATGTTGCAAAAGTCTTTTTTTTTGTTTTGAAAACTAAAGCGAAATACAATCAAATGAAGCACACCGGATATAATTATGTCTTCGCTATTGAATGATGTTGATTTGAAACAAAAATACTTTTCCCATCCAGCTAGAGACTGCTTTTTTTCCTCGGTGGGTGGTTTTATTATTGGGGTAGTACGAGCACGTGGCTGTCTGTCTAAAAATCATCAACCATGGTGGAAACTTCCAATACCAATTTAGTGAGCATACACGTGGGATTCATTTTTTGTTAACATCCGACAACAGTAAACATTACACGCATTCGGAAGAATTCAGCCCAATTTATACGCAGTATTAATCAATGCAGTCTAAGTATGGGATTAACTGATGGAATTTGTCAGAAAAGCATAAGTTTTCTTTTCATTCCGTGCCGATAGTTCGAACGAGCCAGACGTGTGTGCTGTGTCTCATCGCGGGTTTTGTTCGGTAGTGCGAGTCTATTGTGTGGTGCCTACCTACGGATCCAAGGCGATCACTGTCGGCGAGCGAAGTAGCTGCTTCTGGCGACGCCAGTGAAGCAGGCTATTGTTTCTGCTGCTACCTACAGCAGCAGCGCAGATAAGTGGAAGGCATTGTTTAATTATTCTCCCATCCCTCTGATACAGAGTGGAATTAATTATAATAAATTAAATTAGTTTTTTTATATTTTTTTTTTCTAATTTGCTATTAGTTCTAAGTTAGCATAAGAATTAATTGTCCTTCCACCTTGCGAGGTGAGAATGGAGGCAGAGACTATGGGGGGCGATAGTCCTCCAAAAGATGTCCGCACACGATTGTACCATGCGGCTTCGCCTGGGCCTTGGGTTGTTTACTTTCGGCAGAAAGTGAAAAGTCTAGACTTTCTCGGCATTAAGCGAGATTTGACGCGTCGTTTTACGAAGCTTGATTTTAGTCAGATCAACAGGAACAAGCTACGAATCACCGCACCTACATATCAGGTGGCGAACGAAATTGCTAAAGACAAGGCCTACAATGTAGAATATTTAGTTTATGTCCCCTCGCGAGAGGTCGAAATCGAAGGTGTGATCAACGCAGCGAGCCTGACTTGCAAGGATGTACTTGCGGGAAAAGGCCGCTTAAAGAACGCAATAGAGTCTACCGTGGATATTCTTGATTGCAAAGAATTGCATTCAGCAACCATGGTAGATGGCAAAAAAGTATATTCTAAGTCAGGCTCGCTTCGGGTGACGTTTGCCGGTTCGATTCTCCCAAAATATGTCGATTTAGAGAATATGTTGTTTCCGGTGCGTCTTTTTGTACCAAGGGTATTTAATTGTACCAATTGCAAACAACTTGGTCACACTGCCGAGTTTTGTGACAACAAACCACGTTGTGGTAAATGTTTCGAAAGACATCGGGAGGAATCCTGCCAGCAACAAGCCACAAAATGTGCTTATTGTGGTATGGCTCCTGCCCATGGTTTGCAAGATTGCCCGGTGTACAGAAAGCGCACCCAAAAAGTGAAGCGCTCGTTGGTACAGCGCTCCAAGCAGACTTATGCGGAAATGGTTAAAGCGCAAGACACATCCGCCGATACCACTGCAAAGGCTGCTATTTCAGCTAACGTTCAAGTGAGTGATTATTATGATTCCATATGCATTGACGAATTGGACTCTGACGCAGCTGATATGGATGATTCTACGGAGGTACACGTGCCCGAAAAGAGGAAGCAACCGTCTTCCCCGGGATTGCGCCGTAAGAAATCAAAAGTCATCCATAAAAGCTTGCCCAAATCTGAAGGCAATGGGGATTATTTAAAATCGAAGCAACCTGTCTTCACTGCTCCTTTGGATCCATCTTGCAGCAAGACATTCCCGCCATTGCCCAAAACCGATGTTTCCAAGAAACATCCGGCTAGGAGAATCAATGAAAGAAAAACCACAGTTCGTTCTTCCCAAAAAGTACTCCGTCCAAGCGAGTTGATCTCCTTTAAGGACCTTGTGGACCGTTTTTGAATTTATTCAATATTCCGAATTCATTGAGGCCAATCATTGACCTCTTCATACCAACAGTGGAAAGTTATCTGAAGCAATTGACTGTTTCATGGCCCCTTCTTGCAGGAATTGTATCTTTCGATGGATAATACGGCTATTACACAAGATACAATCACTGTGCTGCAGTGTCATAGTCTTAAAAATAAATTAGACGTGTTCAAGTTTTTGATTCGCAATTCCGATTGCGACATATTTGCACTCTGTGAAACATGGCTTTCTTCTGAAGATGAAATCAACTTCCACGATTTTAACATTATTCGCCAAGATCAGGATGATCATTATGGTGGCGTTCTTTTGGGGATCAAAAAATGCTACTCCTTCTACAGAATTCCCATTCCGACTGTTCCCGGCTTAGAAATCGTCGCATGCCAAGTAAATGTGAAGAATAAAGACCTTTGCATAGCTTCAGTGTACATTCCTCCAAATGCCTCTATTAATCGTCGACATTTTTGGAGCGCAGTCTCCCTTCTATCATCTCCAGTATTGATATTGAGTGATATGAACGCACATGGTATTGGATGGGGCGAAACGTATGACGATTATGGAGCGCCTATTTTCTATGATTTGTGTGACGATTTCAATTTGAATATTTTGAACACTGGTGAAGTAACTCGAATAGGACCATATGGTCAACAAAGCCGTATTGATCTGTCTTTATGTTCAAATTCACTATCGTTAGATTGCACGTGGAAGGTTATCCAAGATCCCCACGGTAGTGACCATATGCCGATAGTTACTACAATTAATAGTAGCTATCAACAATCTGAGCCAGTTAATGTTCCTTTCGACCTCACGAAGAACATTGACTGGCAAAAATTTGCATCGGCGGTAAATATTGGTATTGAATCAACTGATGTTCTTCCACCGCTGGATGAATATCGATTCCTTACCGAATTAATTAAAAAAGCGCACTAGAAGCTCAGAAACGACGCGTTCCAAGTACATCTGCCATAAGAAGACCAGCCACTCCTGGATGGGATGATGAATGTACTAAGTTGTATTCTGAGAAATCTGATGCCTTCAAGGCCTTCCGTAAACACGGAAGGTCTGAGCTTTTCGAAGAGTATTTGAGGCTTGAAAGAAAGCTCAAAAATCTTCTCAAGGCTAAAAAACGTAGCTACTGGCGACGTTTTGTCGAGGGACTATCGCGAGAAACCTCAATGACAACACTTTGGAAAACGGCCCGCAACATGCGGAACCGCACTTCCGCCAACGAGAGTGAAGAATACTCCAATCGATGGATATTCAACTTCGCAAAAAAGGTCTTTCCAGATTCCGTACCAGCAGAACCGCTATTTCGAGAATCAGTCAATGATCCCTGTTCTTTGGGTGGACCATTTACAATGCTGGAACTTTCTATGTCTCTTCTTTCATCGAATAACTCTGCTCCGGGATGCGATAACATCAAATTCAATCTTCTGAAAAACCTCCCAGATATCGCAAAAAAAAACGATTACTTGACCTGTACAACTGTTTCATGGAGTACAACATTGTACAACAACCACCTGAATGGCGACAGGTCAAAGTAATAGCTATTCAAAAGCCTGGGAAACCAGCGTCTAATCACAATTCATACCGACCGATTGCCATGCTATCATGCATGAGAAAATTATTGGAGAAAATGATCCTCTCAAGAATCGACCATTGGGTCGAGCAAAATGCATTACTGTCAAATACTCAGTTTGGATTTCGTAAAGGTAAAGGAACAAACGATTGTCTAGCGTTGCTTTCTTCAGATATACAACTGGCCTTTGCGCACAAGGAGCAATTGGCTTCAGTATTCTTGGATATTAAGGGCGCTTTTGATTCAGTTTCCATTGAAGTACTGTCAGACAATCTGCACAGTAATGGACTACCTGTATTTTTAAATAATTTCTTGTACAATTTGTTGTCAGAAAAACAAATGAACTTCACACTCGGCACTCTGACAACTTCCAGAAATAGTTACATGGGCCTTCCCCAAGGATCATGTTTAAGTCCCTTGCTTTATAATTTCTATGTTAAAGATATTGACAATTGTTTGGAAGGACAATGCACGCTCAGACAACTTGCAGATGATGCCGTGGTCTCTCTAAGAGGTCCATGTGCAGCTGTCTTGCAAGGACCATTGCAAAGTACCTTAGATAATCTGACTGTTTGGGCCAGACATTTGGGGATCGAGTTTTCACCGCAAAAAACTCAGTTGGTTGTGTTTACTAGGAAGCGGTATCCTGCTCAACTGAAACTCATGATGACATCAACCAATCTTTATCTTCTAAATACCGTGGGGTCATGTTTGATTCCAAATGTACCTGGAAACTCCACATTGAGTATTTGATACAAAAATGCCGGAAAAGGATCCATTTTCTACGTTCTATCTCCGGAACATGGTGGGGTGCTCACCGGAAGACCTTATCAAACTCTATAGAACGACTATTCTCTCTGTTTTAGAGTATGGCTCCTTCTGCTTCCTCTCAGCAGCTGATTGCCACCTGATCAAATTGGAACGAATTCAGTATCGTTGTTTTCGTATTGCCCTTGGCTGTATGCATTCAACGCATAACATGAGCCTGGAGGTGCTTGCTGGAGTCACTCCTTTAAAGCACCGTTACTGGGAGCTCTCACTTAGAATACTCATCAAATGTGGAACAAGTAACACACTTGTATTAGAAAACTTCGATAATATGCTTGAACTAACTTGCCGTTCAAGATTCCTGAGAGTCTATCTCAACTACATATCATCAGATCTTTGTCTTCCGTGTTATAATCCCCCTCGAGTTCACTTCACCAACGACAGTTCCTCAATTGTATACGATCTGTCCATGAAACATGCTATTCAAGGAATACCAGATCATCTTCGACAAATATCCATTCCCTCACTTTTTTCTGAAAAATATGAACATGTCAATTGCAACAACAGATATTTCACTGATGGTTCTGGCATCAACGGATCCACTGGCTTCGGTGTTTTCAATGTAACTTCAACCACCTTCCAAAAACTCCAGGAACCGTTTTCCGTTTTATGTTGCTGAGCTGGCAGCAATTAACTTCGCTTTGGGGATAATTTCTAATCAGCCCGTAGACCATTATTTCATCTTCTCGGATAGTCTTAGTTCTATCGATGAAACCTGTTAAGCACGCATCTTACTTTCTTACAACTATAAGAGAGCAGATGCGTGATTTGGTCGAAAGATCATTCAAGATTACCTTTGTTTGGGTCCCATCTCACTGCTCAATCTACGGCAATGAGAAGGCAGACTCGCTGGCAAAGGTGGGCACCCTGAGGAAGGTGAGGTTTATGATAGACAACTCTCGAGTAGCGAGTTTTCCCATTAGTCCGTCAGAGTACTCTTCAAAGTTGGCAAAGAAATTGGACACACAACGAACTTGGACGGTGGCTATTTTCTATAGTTCCAAAAGTTTCTGGGCGAGCGTGGTTCAGAGGTGAGGACTTAAGTCGAGGCTTCATTCGCGTGATGTCGAGACTTATGTCTAATCACTATTCACTAAACGCACATCTGTACAGAATAAACCTTGTCGATAGCAACTTATGTAGGTGCGGAGCCGGTTATGATGACATCGATCACGTAGTTTGGTCCTGCTCGGAAAATGACGCCTCCAGAGAGCAATTATTGGATACCCTAGTGGCCCGAGGTAAACAACCCTTCAGGGAAGTTCGAGGTGTTTTGGGAGATCGTGATGTGGTCTATATGCAGGCCATTTATAGTTTTCTTTGTGCTTCTGATATCAAAATCTAATAGTTTGATTTTTTTTCTTCAAAGTTTTTTTTTGTGTTTAGTCTCTGCTTTCTGTTCCATAGAGCACCATAGCTCTTGCCATCCGGAAGATGCTCCTCCAGTCGAACCATTCCTCGAGCACGACGACACGCCACATCGTCCCTGACGCCAAATACCCGGATGAGAAGCTAAAATTCCCTGATCCAAAATCCTAAGCCCCGTCCATCCTTAAACATTGTAAACTAACCTCGAGTCACCACGAGTACGCTGGATTCTACCCCTCTATTACTAACTGAAAAATAAATGATATTGATTGTATATATCGCAAAGAACCATGGCTCCGTAAAGTGTTATACACGCCTGAGCCTACCAAATAAACGAACTTGGAAAAAAAAAAAAAGTTTTTCTTTAGTTTAGGTGAATATTAATGGATTTTATTTTCACGACGTTGGCTGTTTATGTTTACATCTTAAACCGTTGTTGCAAGCTGCTCAAGCGCACCGAAAAGAAGATCATGTTTTGCTCCGCTTTTTCAATTTTTACATTGCACCCCAAAACAGAATCAATAAGATATTATTATTGCATCAATACATAATGCGTTAGGAAAAGATTGATTAATTTTATCGATATTTTACATGTTTCCGCTATGATTTCACAATAGCTCATATTGACATCACTGTCTGCCAGCCCTGCCGTCCTTCTTAGTCACACTTGGTCGACAACTGAAGCTTTGCCCAAATCAAAAATTCTATTAGTCTCTTTAGGCTATAAAAAAATGTACAAAAAATAGTGTGCCGTACGGCCGAACACCTTTACAGTCTCTTTAAAATGCTCCCACTGGTGCGGATTCGCACTGCTGCCGCCCACATGGGTCTCAATGATGCACTGTTGGTTACTATCAACTCCCCCCAAAGCCAACATTTTGCGCTCCCGCAGGTGCGGATTCGCACTGCTACCGCCCACATGGGTCTCAATGATGCACTGTTGGTTACTATCAACTCCCCTCAAAGCCAACGTTCTGACCTCCCCCTGGTGCGGATTCGCTATATCAGCACCCGGACTGGTCCCAGTTTCGTGTTGGAAGTATTGATTTGTTCCCCTAAAATCCCATTTTCACATCGCATGAAAAAATAGTTTATTTTGGGATACTTGGGTCATAGTGTCTACTGCTGATCAACGATTGCTTGCATACGACGATCCGACGACTTGCGAAGTGTTGAAACCGGCGACGCCGTTAGCATGGTGCGTTATTGCGGGGATTTTTTTCACTTTGTTCACTTGCTTATATATCTTCTCTACATTAGCGCTATGTGATAATATCATCATTCCGCCGCGTAGATTGATCTTCGAACTAAGTCCAGATTTGCTTTTTTAGTGATAAGATGGTCAGGTATGTAGTCAATATATGAATTAAATTTATCTGTGCAACAAAGAGGCAGGGCTAGTGGCAGCCCCTACTTTGTACCGTAAAGTATGCAAAAACGATCCATTACCAATGAAAAGCGATCCATAAATAACATCTGATGTTCCATAAAACGTTACATAAATCCATAAAATAGTTCGGGAGATTCCATAAACAATAATTTTAAGATCCACAACTACGAAGAAATTTAGCAATTAATGGGCAAAAATGTTCCTTCAGACATGAGCAAGAAAAACAATAATATCTCTGATAAATCCCTATGAACGTATGACAAATCATTCATAAATCTTTGTATAATGTTCCATGAAAAAAACATCAAATTTGCTCAATTTCAAACATGATGATGATCCAAGCTTTCAGTAATATGGGACATAATGTTGCTCACATGATCCATAGTTTGGGTCATTTTATCCATTATTTTATTCACATGATCCATAATTTAGGTAATATGATCCATAACGCTTGGAAAAAATGCTAATAAAACTATATTAATAGATCAAAAAAAAAATCAAAACCTTTGGATCATATGGTCAAACTTATAGATCATATCGCCAAAATTATGGATCAAATGATTAAAACTATGGATCAAATGACCAAAACTATGGATCATATGAGCAATATGCAGAAATGTTTTTTTTTGCCCTTCTCGTACAACAAAGTGGTACCGAAAAGTTATCATTTCACTCCGAATACGAACTTTTTATAGAAGCCTCATAGTGCCAATCGACTCAGCTTGATGAGCTGAGCAAATGTCTGTCTGTCCGTGTGTATGTGTGTTTTTTCTTCCTAAACAATGGAGAAATCTGCTCAACAGACATCCTGGGTTGTCCAGGAAGTGCAGGGTTAGGGATCATCTCCAGCAGCAAACGAGGGAGGCAGAACTGCACCCCCGACCCGCTAAACCGTTTCCATTGCCGCCAAGCCCATAGTCCCTTCGGTACAACCAGAAAGTAATGCTTCAAACGCACCCTCGAGGTTAGCTGCATGTCCTTGCAGCACCGAACATCGTAACTCGCTTTTTTAGAAGAACATCATGGTATCGTGCCAGCGCGTTTCCGGCTTTCCAGGTGGCCTTACCACGCCCTATGTCCTCGGAAGGTGTGTATGTATGTGTGTGTGTGAGTGTGTATGTGTGTGTGTGTATGTGTGTGTGTGTATGTGTGTGTGTGTGTGTGTGTGTGTGTGTGTATGTGTGTGTGTGTGTGTGTGTGTGTGTGTGTGTGTGTGTGTGTGTGTGTTTTTTTTTCCTAAACAATGGAGGGGAATCTGCTCAACAGACATCCTGGGTTGACCAGGAAGTGCTGGAGTTAGGGGCCACCTCAATGAGGGAAACAGGGCTGCATCCCCGACCAGCTAAACCGTTTCCATTGCCGCCAAGCCCATCGTCCCTTCGGTACAACCAGAAAGTAATGCTTCAAAGGGGGCCAGTGCATGACGCACCCTCGAGGTTAGCTGCGTGTCCTTGCAGCATCGAACATCGTGACTCGCTTTTTAGAAGAACACCATGGTATCGTGCCAGCGCATTGCCGGCTTTCCAGGTGGCCTTACCACGCCCTATGTCCTCGGAAGGTGGGCAGGGTCGACTTCGCGCCTGCTTCCCTCTGCACGACTGGTATCAAGAATGATGATACCGCGTGCACCCCAAATTGACCTTTCTGCGATAGGGCCTATTCGCCAGCACACAGAGGGACTTGCCGACGCGAGGCCTACGCCTGCCCCAGCCTTGACGAGGACCCCTTTCCGTCCTCGGGCTCGGAACCCGCCCGGTTGACCGACGCCGCGAAAGCGACGATACCATGTTGTTCTTCGCGCGGCCACTTGTTCGATAAAAGGATCGAGTTCGACCACAGAGCATGACCACCGGTATGACCCATGAAGCCGACTCCGATCCCTTGGACCACCTCTTATTTGCGCCTGAACTAGCCATCCTTGAGTCCACGCGCCACCTTCTGTGTAGCTCCGAGACGATTTGGGCGATAGCCGATAAAACGGCGTTCCAGCCAACTTCGTCTTTACACATCCTCCGAACTAGGTTGTCCGGGGTAGTGTCCAGACCACATGTGGCAAGCATGTGGTCACGCATTGCGCGAAAACGTGAGCACACGAACAACACGTGTTCCGCCGTTTCCTCTAAACCTGCGCACCAAACAATCATTCCGTGTCGAGCTACCGTGCGAGACAGTCGTGGTCTTGTACCTCCGGGTCCGTGTTCGGATTTTTTTCTCGTGCTGAGTTTTTTTTTCCCGTGTGAAAGTGTCGTTGAAGGATCCTTAGCTTATAGACTAGGAAGCGGAGCTCATTTGCGACGCAATTGAGTATCCGTGGTAAAAGTTTTCACGTGTTTTCTTTATAAAAAATCACGCTTGCGCAGAGTCAGTCTTGCGCATCCATCGAGCTGAACATCATCGGTGCCCCCCGCACCGCCTGTCTCCGTGGTGCACTTGGGTTATCCAGAGCCAGCAGCAGTCGATCATCTCCACCAACGCAGCTCCTGCCATCTATTCGCTGTGTGCGGGTAGAGAGAAGACCAACACATACGCCAGGTTGTTCTCGTTCGTGCCACGTGCTATCGTCCGGTGCGTACCGCAGCAACCGTAGGCAGCTCTCAACGCAGCAATAAAAAGTTAAGTAGTTGTAATTTCCCCTCTTTATTCCCCTTTTCACCACCTTAAGTTGATAAGATACTCTAATTTGTCTCTAGTAAGTTTTTGTTTCTCTCATTTCCCCTCCCTGTTCGTTTTTTTTTCGTTTTATTTTTCGTTCGTTTTTTTCTCCCTGTGTTAATTAAATAATTGTGTGTGTGCCTCGCTGCAGCGGGACGTTTGGTCTCCGCAATGCACGAAGGCGAAGGCGGCGGGGGTTCATTGTATCCCTTGTCCCATAATATTTTGTTGCATTCTGGTGATCCATCCCAGAGTAAAATGGAAACCAGCAACACCGTCTCCACCTCCCCCGTGAATAATGATACCTCTCCTCTTAGGAGCCCCCGCCACAAGGCCTACCCACCCGCCTCTAGTGGGCCATACGTTGCTTTTTTTCCGATCCAAAGGCTAACGTTTGAATATCAGTCAGATCAGCAAAGATCTAGAAAAGCGATTTTCGTCTGTCCCGACCATTGACATGGTTGGGTCCACTAAGCTTCGCGTCACGGCACGGTCAGTGATCACAAACAGACCAACGAGATTGCCACCAGTGAGCTTTTCACTCTCGAATATAAGGTGTATTTACCGTCAGCACTGTGTGAGATCGCGGGGGTGGTGATGAAGGGAAGTATGACATGCGAGGATTTGAAGCAAGGTGTCGGTCGTTTCAAGAACGATTCTTTGCCTCCTGTTGCGATACTGTATTGCAAACAAATGTATTCGGTGTCGCAGGAGGAGAGAAGCGGATTTATTCCCCGTCTGATTCTTTCTGCGTCACCTTCTCCGGGTCCGCGCTGCCTGACTACGTAGTGATTGGTAAACTTCGGTTACCTGTTCGGCTGTATGTACCGAAGGTGATGAATTGTGTTAATTGCAAGCAGCTGGGCCACACCGCTCAGTACTGCTGCAATAAACCTCGCTGTGCATCATGCGGAGAGAAGCATGTGGATGGCGCGTGCAAGACAGCACCGAAATGTGTCTATTGTAATGAAAGCCCTCCCCATGCTCTTGAAGCTTGTCCAACGTACATACAGCAGCGAATTCACCAGAAACGGTCTCTTCAGCAGCGTTCTCGGCGAAGCTACGCCGAAATGTTGAGGAAGGCCGCTTCTCCAGTTGTTTCTGACACCATCTACTCGTCTCTTCCTTTGGACGATCAAGGTAGTTCTGACTCCGAAGTTGGGAATGGGGCTCCCTTTGTTTTCAATGGCTCAACGAGGAAAAGAGTAAAACAGAGCCAGCGACCCTCGAAAAAGCCAAGAAAACAGCCGCAAAGTGAACTCAAACCCAACATGGTCAAATTCAAAGCGGGTGGAAGTACTCAAAAACGTTCTACTTTTGTGATTTCACATCAGGATGATCGAGAGTTTCCACCGCTTCCGGGAACATCTAAAATCCCAGATTCTCCAATTTTTGCGATTTCTCAGCCAGGAAGAGAACATAGAGAGCGAGCAGAAAAACCTTCGAGCGCTTCAATGTTTACACTTTCTGGCATCGTGGAACTCATCCTCAACTTCTTTGATGCTTCCGACCCGGTGAAGACATGGTCAAGACTGTTCTTCCTATTCTGACTCCTCTACTGAAGCAGCTAGCTTCAAAAATTCCCCTCCTCGAGTCATTTGTATCTTTCGATGACTAACTTCGTCGATAAAGGGTAACACGATTTCGATTCTACAGTGGAACTGTCGAAGTATTCTTCCAAAATTAGATATTTTCAAATTTTAGTTAGCAAATTACAATGCGATGCTTTTGCTTTATGTGAAACTTGGCTAACACCAGATGTAAACCTTCATTTTCCTGATTTCAACATAATCCGCCGCGATCGGGCAAATCGATATGGAGGGGTGCTTTTAGGGATCAAAAAACAGCACTCCTTCTATAGAGTCGATCTTGCCCCGATGTCTGGCACCGAAGCTGTCGCATGTCAGGTGACTATTCGGGGAAAAGACCTCAGTATCGCCTCGATATATCTTCCTCCAAACACCGCGATATCTCGAAGAGATCTCTCGCACATCTGCTCGGTTATGCCCGAGCCACGGTTGCTCCTGGGAGATTTTAACTCCCACGGAACAGGCTGGGGGGAACTGTACGACGACAACCGTTCATCAATGATATACGACCTCTGCGACGACTTCAATATGTCAATTTTGAATACAGGAGAAGTTACACGAGTGGCTCCTCCAGCAAGAGATAGCCGTCTAGATCTTTCCATTTGTTCGAGCTCATTATCGTTGGACTGTACTTGGAAGGTGGTCCAAGATCCCCATGGTAGTGATCATTTGCCGATCGAAGTCTCGATTTCCAATGGACATAATCAACCTGTTCCTATCGACCTCTCATATGACCTCACGAAGCACATTGATTGGGAAAAATATGCAGAGGCCATCGTACAGTCGATAGAAGCACTTCCCCCGCGAGAAGAATACGAATTCGTATCCCAGTTGATCCTTGACAGCGCTCTTCAAGCACAACGCCGGCCAGTGCCAGGAGCTTCGGTTCGTAGGAAACCACACAGTCCGTGGTGGGATGTCGAGTGTACACAACTTTATCGCAAGAAATCCGCCGCGTTCAAAGAATTTCGGAAGCACGGTTCGATCGTTCTTCACAAACGGTACATCGCGCTCGAGATCCAGTTCAAGAAACTGGTCAAAGTGAAGAAACGTGGATATTGGCGTACTTTTGTTGAAGGTTTATCGCGCGAGACCTCAATGAGAACTCTGTAGACCGTCAGGGAGAAGAATGCGCAACGCGTCGTCCGTAAACGAAGATCGTGAAAGCTCGTCGCGCTGGATACTCGACTTCGCAAAGAAAGTTTGTCCGGATTCGGTACCGGTGAAGCAAGAGTTACGTGATGCTTTTGCTGACAGGGGATGACATGGATCGTCCTTTTCGATGATTGAATTCTCACTTGCTCTTCTTTCATGTAACAATTCCGCTCCAGGGATGGATAGAATCAGGTTCAATTTGCTTAAAAACCTCCCAGACGTCGCGAAGAGGCGCTTATTGAGCCTGTTCAACCAGTTACTGGAGTGCAACATTGTTCCGGATGATTGGAGGCATGTGAGGGTGATAGCCATCCAGAAGCCCGGAAAACCCGCGTCGGATTATAATTCGTATCGCCCCATCGCGATGCTGTCCTGTCTTCGGAAGTTGTTGGAGAAGATGATTCTTTTCCGGCTAGACAAATGGGTTGAATCGAATAGTTTTTTGTCAGATACACAGTTTGGTTTCCGCAGGGGCAAGGGAACGAACGACTGTCTTGCGTTGCTTTCTTCAGAAATTCAGCTTACTTTCGCTAAAAAAGAGCAAATGGGCTCAGTGTTTTTGGACATTAAGGGGGCTTTTGACTCAGTTTGCGTTGATGTCTTGTCTTGTCTTATTTGTACAATTTGTTGTCAGAGAAGCGTATGAGTTATTCTCATGGTGAATCGGCAACTTCACGAATTAGCTACATGGGTCTCCCCCAGGGCTCATGTTTGAGCCCCCTTCTTTACAATTTTTACGTCAGAGACATTGATGAATGTCTCATGCCAAATTGCTCGTTGAGACAGCTTGCAGATGATTGTGTTGTATCCGTTTCGGGGCCAACAGCGAAGGATCTGCAAGGACCGTTGCAAGATACTCTGGACAATTTGTCCACTTGGGCTACGAAGCTGGGTATCGAATTCTCTCCGGAGAAAACTGAGATGGTTGTCTTTTCAAAAAAACATAAGCCGGCAAAGTTCCCGCTCCAACTGATGGGTAAGACAATCACTCATAGCATGTCTTCTAAATATCTCGGGGTCTGGTTCGACTCGAAATGCACCTTCGGGAAGCACATTGTGTATCTGACACAAAAATGCCATAAACGTATCAACTTCATGCGAACAATAACCGGAACATGGTGGGGAGCGCATCCCGAAGATCTTATAACGTTGTATCGAACAACCATTTTGTCGGTCCTCGAATACGGTAGTTTTGCTTCCAGTCCGCGGCTAAAACACACATGCTGAAGCTTCAAAGGATTCAGTACCGCTGTCTCCGTATCGCGTTAGGTTGTATGAATTCGACTCATACGATGAGCCTGGAAGTACTTGCGGGAGTACTGCCTCTGACAGATCGTTTCGCGGAATTATCGCTCCGGTTCCTCATCCGCTGTGAGGTTCTCAATCCATTGGTCATTGACAACTTCGAGAAGCTGCTCGAACAAAACCCCCAATCTCGATTCATGAGTATTTACCACTGGTACATTACGCTGGAGGTAAGCCCTTCTTTTGTAGACACCAATCGTGCTAACTTCTTAGACTCTTACTCTTACTCTTACAGTTCCTCTGTTACTTTTGATCTGTCCATGAAGCAGGAGGTTCATGGAATACCAGACTTTCTTCGTGCGGAGGTCATACCACCATTATTTGCAAGCAAATACGGGCACGCTAGCGAGGAGAAGCTTTTTTACAGACGGGTCAAAAATGGATGACTCCACTGGTTTCGGTGTTTTCAACGTTTTTCATAGCGCCTACTTTAAGCTTAAAGAGCCTTGTTCCGTGTATACTGCTGAGCTAGCAGCTATACACTATTCTTTCGAGCAAATCGCATCCCTATCTCCTGACCACTTTTTCATCTTCACCGACAGTCTAAGTTCCTTGGAGGCTGTTCGGTCAATGAAACTCAGTGAAGCATTCAGCGTATCTTCTTAACAGGATACGGAAAGCTTTGAATGCTTTATCTAAACGGTCTTACACAATCACCATGGCTTGGGTCCCTTCTCATTGCTCGATCCCGGGAAATGAGAAAGCGGACTCTTTGGCTAAGGTGGGCGCTATGGAAGGTGATATTTACGATCGGAAAATCACCTTCGATGAATTTTTCACATTAGTTCGTCAGGAAACCTTGAACAGCTGGCAACAGAAATGGACAAATGGTGAGTTGGGTAGATGGCTGTTTTCAATTCGCCCGCAGGTGTCGAAGCGTCCATGGTTCAAAAAATTGAATATGGGACGAGACTTCATTCGAACCATGTGTCGTCTAATGTCCAATCACTACACTTTAAATGCACATCTTTTCAGGGTGGGGCTTTCGGAAGGAAATCTCTGTGTTTGCGGCGAGGATTATCAGGACATCGATCATGTCGTGTGGGCGTGCGAGGAGCATCGTGGCCCCAGATCTGCGCTAACTGAATATCTCCGGGTCCGAGGAAAACAACCAAAGCCTATTAGGGAAGTGTTGTCGGGCCTTGATTTCGAGTACATGTCCCTGGTCCACCAATTTTTGAAAGTTGCTGATGTAAGACTGTAACCTTAGTCTGCCCTTCCTCTTGTCTGTTGTTCCCCATTACGAATGTCTTCCTCTTGTTGTCCATTTCAATGCCTGTCGTTATTCCCTTCCGTAAGTCTTCCTCTCGTTGTTGTCTCCAAAAAAAAAAGTTTTTTTTATCCCGTTACAGATGCGAAACATCGTGAAGAATGTCAACTTTGTGAGCATCAGCATCGTAATTACTTAACTACCCTAAAATCCTTTCCTTTCCTACTGTATTATTCCCTAACCTCGACCAAACCGCGAGTCTTTCGGTTCCCCAAAACTAACACTATGTATAAGAATCAAGAAAAGTATTGTAAAACTTGATTTCGGCTCCGTAACGCTTCACGGCAAATGAGCCTTCCAAATAAACGAAAGATAAAAAAAAAAAAAACCAAACACTCGGGCAAAGCCGAGCAAGCCAGCTGCTTTACCTGCACTTTGATTTTGCAGCACGCTTAAACGCCGGGCACATCGAGCCCCCCATGGGGTGCTTGCTGTTCACAGCTTTGCTGGAACAAATCAAACAATTGGGAGGGTTCGTGCAGCATTGTGCCTTATGTCCCTCCAATCCGCAGCGTCGGCAGAGATTGCTTCTGTCAGGGCCTTTGCAGTCCCATTGCTTGTGCCCCGGTTCCAGGCACTTGAAGCAAACTTCGGGTTGCTCGTATATGCGCACAGGGCATACCGACCATCCCACCTTGACGCTCCCTAACTTGACTACCTTGGAGGCGTCCGCTGCAGATAGCCGAACCAATGCTACCTGCGTCCCTGCCGGACCTTTCCGTAGCCGAACGGCTGCGGTGGGCGTCTCCACTTCACACTGTCGCCGCAGTGCCGTGACGAGCTCTTCGACTTCAGTGATCTCGTCCAGGTCTTTAACCCTTAGATTCACCTCCGTCGTGAGTGCCCTCACCTTGACCGTCTCGCCTCGGACCTCCTCCGCCAACTTCTTGTAGGCGGCGCCCTTTTGCGAGACGCCCCGCTTCAGCTCGGGTATGATCTCGCCCATCGGGGTACGGTTTATTCGAGGTACGTCGGCGCTGGGTTCACGGAGGGTGACGTCTTTCGGCATCGCGTTCAAAGCTTCCGAGTACTTAGCCTCGTCCGCCGTGATGACTAGGGGCATCGCCACTGGAGCGATTGACGCCTACCCTAGACTTCTTGCTACCCTCATTCGCCTGGGCCTTCTTTTCGGCCCTTGACGTCTTCGGTTTCCTCTTGTTCTTGACCAGGGTCCAGGAGGCGTCATTCCCTCTATTTCCCTGGTCTGGTGCGGCTGAGAACTTTCAGCCTGCCGTAACCCCTTACCACCGTCTTGCCTGAGTGGACGGACCTTTCCAGGTCCTTCCTCCCCCGGTTTTGGAGGTACCTGACCGGGGTTCAGCTTCCCAGCCCCACTACCCTTGTTCGGGGTAGTAACCCTCCGCGCTTTTGGGCGCCCCCAGGAGCTCATCCCCTGAGACTGTCTCCCCCGTTTTTGTGTCTGCTCCGTTGGAGTAGTCACCCCCGACGTACCCGCAAATACTTGAGCCTCAGTCTGGGTAGACTTTGGCACCACCGTCTTAGCTGGCACGCCTTCGGTCGACTCGACCTTGCCCGAGTCCGCGAATCCTTGGGCCTCAGTCTGGGTAGACCTCGACTCCACCGATTTCACGGGTTTACACTTGGCCGTCCCGACCGCCCTCTCCAGCTTGGCGTCCAGCATCGACTTTCGAAGCTTCTGCAAGCTCCTCTTGAGGTCCTTGCTGATATTATGCTTCGATGACGCAAAGTCGATGATGGCGTCCAGCTGTTCCGTCGCCACCTCGAAGGCCGAAAGCCCATCGCTTTTGCGGTTCATCGCCTTCACAAGCCATGGGCCGTCAATAACCCCTTCCGGCGTTTTTATAGCCGAGAGGAAGGTTGAGTGACCCACGCTGGCGCTGCGCACTGAGCTGCCGACTATTGCCTCTGGCCTCCTAGGCGGAGACCTGAACAACCCACCTCTTGCGAAGGGGTTGTCGCCTACACTACTACCACTAATTGAAGAATTGACTTGGTTTTCCATTTTGGTCCCACGAGTTGCTCAGGAAAGAGGTCCACCACGCCAGAGCCCAGCATAACGCGGTAAGGGACAATTACTGTGGAGGGTGCCCAGGTACCCCACAGGCTCCGTTAAAGGCCTAGCTTATTATTTCACCCCCCTGGCCATGCATCCCCTCGGCACGGGTCGCTTGACGCCTTGGGATTAGGGATTAGGGACGATGGTCCCGGTCTAACTCGCAGTGGCCATGGGGAGGGGTTGTCAAGCCCTTGGACAAAGTCCCTGCTGCCCCGGTGTGTGTGTGTGTGTGTGTGTGTGTGTGTGTGTGTGTGTGTGTGTGTGTGTGTGTGTGTGTGTGTGTGTGTGTGTGTGTGTGTGTGTGTGTGTGTGTGTGTGTGTGTGTGTTTGTGTATGTGTGCACAATAGCTACGAAAAACATTAAACAACTTTTGATATAGTAATTCTAAAACGATTTTCTTGCAACAAGTTGCATTCAATAGGGGACAAAACCTAGTTGATCAGTATCGAATTTTATAACGATCTACCTTTGCGTTAAAAAGCTATGAAGAAAATGGTACATTTAACCATTTTGGCACCATTTAAGGTTGGTGTCTTGGCTAAATGCGAGAAAGGCAATATCACTACTCGGTGAATTAAGTTGGTTTTTTTATGGAACATTCTTGATTGTTCATATGCAAATTTATGTTTTGTCGGTGCGTATGTTCCTTCTTAATTGATTACAAGAAAGCCATTCTCCCGCGCCCAGGAGCTATTTTGTTCGTGATGTTACGGAGATCGAAGAGCGGTTCCAGAATCGGCAGAAAGTTTCCGGCGGTAGCAGAATCACCTGCGCGCGGCGAAGGGAGACGGTGCAAAAATGTATTCACATGGTTGTCATGTTTAGCATTTCCATGGTTCCACACCTCGAGGCATGGCAGTGGAGTGTTAGAGTGAGTTGTGGAGTGTACCTACTTCGGTATGGTAGCGCGTGAGCTGCTTCGGCAGGGAGTGAGTGATCTGGTTGTGCTGAGGCAGGAGTGTCATAGCGTGTCGCCGCCGCTATTGTCACCTCGAAGCGCAGCAGAAGTCTGAGTATGGACTGCACATGCTGAGGTAGGAGTCGAGGTATCCCATCGACTCCTCGAGGCATTGCAGTGCAGTGTTAAGTGAGCACCGAAAAGGGTCACATGGAGCGAATGGTCTTTGGAGAAGCTGCTTCGGCGGCAGGGTAGCAGTGGGTTGTACCCACACACCTACAGTTGTGCACATGTGGTGCATGGGGAGTGTCCCTGCTTCGGCAGGGTAGCGTGTGGTCTGCTTCGGCAGTGGTGTGATCGATCTGCTCGTGCTGAGGCAGGAGTGTCGTAGCGTAATATCTGTAGGCCCAGGCAGTTACCGCTATTGACACCTCGAGGCATGGCAGCGGAGCGCCCGGGAGAGCATCCAAGTAAGACTCAAATGGAGTGAATGGTGTGCGAGCACCCAAGTCAGTCTCGCGTGGGACGAGTGCCTGTGTGAGCGATAATGAGCGAGTACGCTTAGTACTGCCGTCCCCAGAAGTAGTACTGGAAGGTAGTTCCTGGGGGAAACGATGGTGGAGCCCAAGGGAATTTAGTCGGTATTACCGGTTTGGTCGTGTGGTAATTTGGACCTACAATGCACGTGTACTGGGTTAGTGTGTAAATGCATTCTCCCTTGTGAAAAAAAAAGAGTACAGAGTACAGCTCAAAGATATCGAATGACTCATGGGAAATTTTTATGCGTGCCCCATAGTGACATTCTAGAATGCGCGAAATGTTCTGAAGTCCAACTCGTAATACCTATGCAACAACGGCCTCCAACGGCAGCTATCAAAACCTTTCCCAAGAGATCCTTGGATACCTGCCAAGAAACGTTATATCGATTTTTCTGCTTTTCAATACACTGAAGCCCATCCAAAACGTTCTTGAGTTCAGATCGTCAGATCTACAATCAAGTAGAAGCGCGATGGTTGTTTCGAATCAAGCTCAGGTCATCTTTCGTCCAGCCAAATCCATTGTCAACAGTCAAATCGTTCTTAGCAGGAAATCCAATGATAATTCTTCCAAAATCTCATTTAAAAATCTTCGCTCTGAGCAAAATGGAAAAAATCTGTCAAGCTTAGAAAACACGACCTCATTGACCTTCTTCGCTTCTTTTATGACAAGTGAAAACATTCCACTAAAAATATCTAAAATAAATTTCAATTAAAAATCCCGGTTTGAGATAAACGCAAATAAAACTTTTCAGCTACCATGCTTCCCCATATTTAATCAATTATATATTAAGGTGGGTGCCAAGCTTGAAGATTCTAAAAATATGTCCCACTTTTGCAGCGCCTTTGGTTAGGCAGCTTCCTAAAACGTCGTCGCCGACATACGTAGTCCGAAATCGAATTTTTGCTTTTATCGTAAGTGTCGGGGCGCTTTCTTAGCACTCCCACCCCGCCATTCCCCATGATATCATACCGACCGACGACGTATAGCTGTCGTCGGTCGCCAGTCGCCTTCGGTAGCTTCTGCCGTGTTTTATGTCGGCCCATTTAAATTTATGCGACGCTTGTAATCGCATTCGCGGGCTAAATTTGTTTCAATTTCGAGCAGAGTATGTGCACTCACACTGTGTCCCAGTCGAGCCAAGAGTGAGCTTCGCGCTTTTGCAACCAAGGGAGAAGAGGAAAATCCAGCGTTGTTTACCGTGCACTATGGGCTGAACCGCATTAATGAAATCCGATATTATTTTCTACCGACAATAAATAGTAGTGAATGTAGGGCAAAACACCTTCTTCTTCTTCTTCTTATTGGCATTACATCCCCACGCTGGGGACAGAGCCGCCTCGCAGCTTAGTTATTAACTGCGAGGTTTCTAAGCCAAGTTACCATTTCTGCATTCGTATGTCATGAGGCTAACACGATGATACTTTTATGCCCAGGGAAGTCGAGATAATTTCCAATCCTAAAATTGCCTAGACCGGCACCGGGAATCGAACCCAGCCACCCTCAGCATGGTCTTGCTTTGTAGCCGCGCGTCTTACCGCACAGCTAAGGAGGGCAAAACACCTATTGTTGGTAATGTGAGCCGTTAGCTAAATAGAAAGACAAACATGATGAATATTTAACTTTAAACACGGAGAAAGCTCAATTACATTTACATGCTCTTCTTTAATGATTGGTGTTCGCTAAATATAACACGAACTTCATAATTTTATCCTAAATGTATCCTTTCTTTAACATATGCTATAATCAAACTATACATTAGTTTTTGAGTTTTTCTGTTAAGATCGTAAGATTAACGAAATATACATTGTGCTCTGAGTAACTCCAAAACGCTTCTAGTAACTGGTTCGACATTTCTTTTAGGCACATTTTTTTTGGGCCAACCCATTGCAAATTGAACTCGAGACAACACCGGTGGTGCGGTTTCCATCCACTTTACGGTTGCTTCGAGCCTGCACCTTCTCGAGAATGTGCGACCCGCTGCGACATTCTTTATTTATCACCGATGCGGTGCTGCAGAATTTCCACAACCTACGTATTTATTTTCAGATAAGACAACAAATTTATAGAAGCGTGCAAAATTAATGGCGAGACCAATTGGATTGCGCGACTAACCACTTACCTAACCGGGCGCTGCAGCTGGCGGCGAGCATCCCAGCGCCACGCTTCCCGCTGGTGACCTTCGCCACCGACGCCGCGACATTGCGTTCCGTCGTCGTGGACGTCGCCACCTGGTAGTGGCCGGGAATGAAGGGAACCCCGGCTGCCCCGACCACTCCCACGCCGTAAAGGCCGCCGCTGCCGATGGCCCCGCTGCCCGGGCCCATCATGTTCAGGGTGCTCTCGAACGCGTACAGCGCCCTGAACCCGGTCCCGTCCAACCGATCGTTGGACACCATGCTGATGCGGAAGAAGCGCCCGTCCGAGCGGGTGATCAGATCCCGCCGCGTACCACAGTAGAAGGGGTACTTTCGATCGCGGGTGTTAAAATTAGAAAATTCCACATAATCGCTGGCGGAGTCCTCGTCGCAGCTGCGGGAGAAGAGAGAGACAATGTGGCAGATTAGTGGGAGAAGTGCATTGGAAAAACAGACGAGTCGAGTGATTTATCCAATATGAGAACATTGTGAATTATTAGCTCGTTTGTTAGTTTGTTGCTAATAGGAGATGGTTGAAAATTTAGTGGGTGAGAAATATTTGCTAAAATATTTAGTTCCTATTTTGTCTGATGATATTTAGCAGTGGCAGTGATTTGTGGTTTTACCCTTTGAAAAGGTCGATTATTACTTTTGTTTCAACCGTCTACTTTTGTTTGTTAAAAAGGTGATTAAATACTAAGAATTCTGTAGAAATCTCGTAGCAATAAAAAATAAACAATAAACAATAAACAATAAACAATAAACAATAAACAATAAACAATAAACAATAAACAATAAACAATAAACAATAAACAATAAACAATAAACAATAAACAATAAACAATAAACAATAAACAATAAACAATAAACAATAAACAATAAACAATAAACAATAAACAATAAACAATAAACAATAAACAATAAAACAATAAACAATAAAGCAATGGAGCAATAAACAATAAAGCAATAAACAATAAACAATAAACAATAACAATAAAGCAATAAACAATAAACAATAAATAAATAAACAATAAACAATAAAAGCAATAAACAATAAACAATAGCAATAAACAATAAACAATAGCAATAATAAACAATAAAGCAATAAATAAACAATAAATAATAAACAATAAACAATAAATAATAAACAATAAACAATACAATAAAACAATAAATAATAAACAATAAACAATAAACAATAAATAATAAACAATAAATAATAAATAATAAATAATAAATAATAAACAATAAACAATAAACAATAAACAATAAACAATAAACAATAAACAATAAACAATAAACAATAAACAATAAACAATAAACAATAAACAATAAACAATAAACAATAAACAATAAAAAATAAACAATAAACAATAAACAATAAACAATAAACAATAAACAATAAACAATAAACAATAAACAATAAACAATAAACAATAAACAATAAACAATAAACAATAAACAATAAACAATAAACAATAAACAATAAACAATAAACAATAAACAATAAACAATAAACAATAAACAATAAACAATAAACAATAAACAATAAACAATAAACAATAAACAATAAACAATAAACAATAAACAATAAACAATAAACAATAAACAATAAACAATAAACAATAAACAATAAACAATAAACAATAAACAATAAACAATAAACAATAAACAATAAACAATAAACAATAAACAATAAACAATAAACAATAAACAATAAACAATAAACAATAAACAATAAACAATAAACAATAAACAATAAACAATAAACAATAAACAATAAACAATAAACAATAAACAATAAACAATAAACAATAAACAATAAACAATAAACAATAAACAATAAACAATAAACAATAAACAATAAACAATAAACAATAAACAATAAACAATAAACAATAAACAATAAACAATAAACAATAAACAATAAACAGTAAACAATAAACAATACCCTCCATATATACCGAGTCTGCATGCGCCGAGACAGGTATCTTGCCAGTTCGCCATCGCGTTCTGGCCAGTGGTACAATTTATCAACAATGCCTGCTGAGTGTGATTCTTTTGTTTTGTATTTTTCTCTGCTCCTCTTTGCCTATGACGGTGCCTTTCAGTCAGAACGACAAAGCAGGAGTAGCTTAGCAAACTCGGTTTGCCAACAACGGGCTGAAGCTGATGATCATTAGGCACAAATTTCCTGTCATTGTCTTTCAAATGATAGTATTCACCCATGCATTTATATATGGCCCATTTACATATGAGCTAGTTCTAGCGGACAATGCACTATCCGACAATACTAGCACGAAATTAGCATAATGTAAACGCTTATTAGCGAGGACAATTCCTGTTTACATTGTGCTAATATCGTCCGGATTCCGGATGGAATCCTGTCCGGATTCCGGATGGAATCCTGTCCGGATTCCGGATGGAATCCTGTCCGGATTCAGGATGGAATCCTGTCCGGATTCCGGATGGAATTGAAAGCATCCTGGAAAATTACGGTTTCTGATTTCTGTTATTTTTCTTTTCATATGGCCAGGCCAACTACGAAGTATGTACCGTAGAGATGACTCCTAGATATTGAGCGACTTTCACCACTGCACCATAAAGCTTCTCCGAAGAGCGAGAGTGATAAAAAGGTACATTGAAAGATTTAGTACAGTGCGATCGAACTCCTCTGTTATCACACTGCCCAGACAAGTGGACTTCATTTCATTATTGTACCGAGAGGGTAACCATCGTTTAGGTAGGATAGAGGCTCGTAAGCCTCCTTACAAGAGGCAAGAAGCTTGTAAGCCTCATTTCAAGAGGCTCGGAAGCCTCCTTTCAAGTGATTCGGGAGCCTCCTTTCGAGAGGCTCGGAAGTCTACTTTTAAGAGACTTGGAAGCTCAGAAGCATCTTTTTATGTGGCTCGAAAGCCGTCATTCAAGAGGCCCGGAAGTCTCCCTTCAAAATGCTCGGAATTCTTTTTTTCAAGAGGCTTAGAAGCGTCCTTTAAAGATTGCCAAAATCCTCCTTTTATGTGGCTCGAAAGCTGCCATTCAAGAGGCTTGCAAGCGTACTTCCAATTGGCTCAGAAGTGTTCTTTTAAGTGGCTTGAAAGCCGCAATTCAAGAGGCTCGTAAGCCTCGTAAGGGATTCGCATCTCACGAGCCTTTTATCAAGATGCTTGGAAGTCTACTTTCAAGAGTCTCGAAAGGTTCCTTTCAAGAGCCTCGAAAGCCTTCCTTCAAGAGAGTCGGAATCCTTCCGATGTTCATGGGTCCTGTATTCCGTGTTTAGCAACTCAGCCAACCGACCTGCGAAGAGCCTCCGTATTATCTTCTCTCTTGAAGCGTCTTGCGATGGAGTGATTTATATTGGCTGTGGAGGAGTGCCAACTCCTCGCTCCATGCCAGTGGATCTTGGCCATTGGGGGAGACGCGTAATCCGGTAACCTTCAATAAGGAGAGAGAATCTATGATTTCCGGTAATGGAAGCGACGAAGGAAGTAGCCTTGAGGCATATTGCAGCCAGAACCAGTGGTGCGAATTCTCAATCTCAGTGACTGAAATTTGTTGGATATTGATACCATTCCCTCTTCACACTTACTTCCTAGCAGTGAAAACTGAAAATGGTTAGCAGCAACAATCAAAAATAAAGTAAACAAAAGACCTCTCTTCTCATTGCACACGCAGCCCGCACTGACAGTCTATTCAGTTCACTCGCTGCTGTGTGAATGCGACGGCCCTATTGGCCCGTTTACATATGAGCTAGTTCTAGCGGACATTGCATCCGGAATCCGGACAGGATTCCATCCGGAATCCGGACAGGATTCCATCCGGAATCCGGACAGGATTCCATCCGGAATCCGGACAGGATTCCATCCGGAGTCCGGACAGGATTCCATCCGGAATCCGGACAGGATTCCATCCGGAATCCGGACAGGATTCCATCCGGAATCCGGACAGGATTCCATCCGGAATCCGAACGGGATTCCATCCGGAATCCGAACGGGATTCCATCCGGAATCCGAACGGGATTCCATCCGGAATCCGAACGGGATTCCATCCGGAATCCGAACGGGATTCCATCCGGAATCCGAACGGGATTCCATCCGGAATCCGAACGGGATTCCATCCGGAATCCGAACGGGATTCCATCCGGAATCCGAACGGGATTCCATCCGGAATCCGAACGGGATTCCATCCGGAATCCGAACGGGATTCCATCCGGAATCCGAACGGGATTCCATCCGGAATCCGAACGGGATTCCATCCGGAATCCGAACGGGATTCCATCCGGAATCCGGACAGGATTCCATCCGGAATCCGAACAGGATTCCATCCGGAATCGAACAGGATTCCATCCGGAATCGAACAGGATTTCATCCGGAATCGAACAGGATTCCATCCGGAATCGAACAGGATTCCATCCGGAATCGAACAGGATTCCATCCGGAATCCGAACAGGATTCCATCCGGAATCGAACAGGATTCCATCCGGAATCGAACAGGATTCCATCCGGAATCCGAACAGGATTCCATCCGGAAGCCGGACAGGATTCCATCCGGAATCGGACAGGATTCCATCCGGAATCCGGACAGGATTCCATCCGGAATCGAACAGGATTCCATCCGGAATCGAACAGGATTCCATCCGGAATCGAACGGGATTCCATCCGGAATCGAACAGGATTCCATCCGGAATCGAACGGGATTCCATCCGGAATCGAACAGGATTCCATCCGGAATCCGAACGGGATTCCATCCGGAATCGAACGGGATTCCATCCGGAATCGAACGGGATTCCATCCGGAATCGAACGGGATTCCATCCGGAATCGAACGGGATTCCATCCGGAATCGAACGGGATTCCATCCGGAATCGAACGGGATTCCATCCGGAATCGAACGGGATTCCATCCGGAATCGAACGGGATTCCATCCGGAATCCGAACGGGATTCCATCCGGAATCGAACAGGATTCCATCCGGAATCGAACAGGATTCCATCCGGAATCGAACAGGATTCCATCCGGAATCGAACAGGATTCCATCCGGAATCGAACAGGATTCCATCCGGAATCGAACAGGATTCCATCCGGAATCCGAACAGGATTCCATCCGGAATCGAACAGGATTCCATCCGGAATCGAACAGGATTCCATCCGGAATCGAACAGGATTCCATCCGGAATCCGAACAGGATTCCATCCGGAATCGAACAGGATTCCATCCGGAATCGAACAGGATTCCATCCGGAATCGAACAGGATTCCATCCGGAATCCGAACAGGATTCCATCCGGAATCGAACAGGATTCCATCCGGAATCGAACAGGATTCCATCCGGAATCGAACAGGATTCCATCCGGAATCGAACAGGATTCCATCCGGAATCGAACAGGATTCCATCCGGAATCGAACAGGATTCCATCCGGAATCGAACAGGATTCCATCCGGAATCCGAACAGGTTCCATCCGGAATCGAACAGGATTCCATCCGGAATCGAACAGGATTCCATCCGGAATCGAACAGGATTCCATCCGGAATCGAACAGGATTCCATCCGGAATCGAACAGGATTCCATCCGGAATCGAACAGGATTCCATCCGGAATCGAACAGGATTCCATCCGGAATCGAACAGGATTCCATCCGGAATCGGACAGGATTCCATCCGGAATCCGGACAGGATTCCATCCGGAATCGAACAGGTTCCATCCGGAATCGAACAGGATTCCATCCGGAATCCGAACAGGATTCCATCCGGAATCGAACAGGATTCCATCCGGAATCGAACAGGATTCCATCCGGAATCGAACAGGATTCCATCCGGAATCCGAACAGGATTCCATCCGGAATCGAACAGGATTCCATCCGGAATCGAACAGGATTCCATCCGGAATCCGAACAGTTCCATCCGGAATCGAACAGGATTCCATCCGGAATCCGAACAGGATTCCATCCGGAATCGAACAGGATTCCATCCGGAATCGAACAGGATTCCATCCGGAATCCGAACAGGATTCCATCCGGAATCGAACAGTTCCATCCGGAATCCGAACAGGATTCCATCCGGAATCGAACAGGATTCCATCCGGAATCGAACAGGATTCCATCCGGAATCGAACAGGATTCCATCCGGAATCGAACAGGATTCCATCCGGAATCGAACAGGATTCCATCCGGAATCGAACAGGATTCCATCCGGAATCGAACAGGATTCCATCCGGAATCGAACAGGATTCCATCCGGAATCGAACAGGATTCCATCCGGAATCGAACAGGATTCCGTCCGGAATCGAACAGGATTCCGTCCGGAATCGAACAGGATTCCGTCCGGAATCGAATTCCGGAACAGGATTCCGTCCGAATCTCGAACAGGATTCCGTCCGGAATCGAACAGGATTCCGTCCGGAATCGAACAGGATTCCGTCCGGAATCGAACAGGATTCCGTCCGGAATCGAACAGGATTCCGTCCGGAATCGAACAGGATTCCGTCCGGAATCGAACAGGATTCCGTCCGGAATCGAACAGGATTCCATCCGGAATCGAACAGGATTCCATCCGGAATCCGAACAGGATTCCATCCGGAATCGAACAGGATTCCATCCGGAATCGAACAGGATTCCATCCGGAATCGAACAGGATTCCATCCGGAATCCGAACAGGATTCCATCCGGAATCGAACAGGATTCCATCCGGAATCGAACAGGATTCCATCCGGAATCGAACAGGATTCCATCCGGAATCGAACAGGATTCCATCCGGAATCGAACAGGATTCCATCCGGAATCCGAACAGGATTCCATCCGGAATCGAACAGGATTCCATCCGGAATCGAACAGGATTCCATCCGGAATCGAACAGGATTCCATCCGGAATCGAACAGGATTCCATCCGGAATCGAACAGGATTCCATCCGGAATCGAACAGGAGTTCCATCCGGAATCGAACAGGATTCCATCCGGAATCTGAACAGGATTCCATCCGGAATCGAACAGGATTCCATCCGGAATCGAACAGGATTCCATCCGGAATCGAACAGGATTCCATCCGGAATCGAACAGGATTCCATCCGGAATCGAACAGGATTCCATCCGGAATCGAACAGGATTCCATCCGGAATCGAACAGGATTCCATCCGGAATCGAACAGGATTCCATCCGGAATCGAACAGGATTCCATCCGGAATCCGAACAGGATTCCATCCGGAATCGAACAGGATTCCATCCGGAATCGAACAGGATTCCATCCGGAATCCGAACAGGATTCCATCCGGAATCGAACAGGATTCCATCCGGAATCGAACAGGATTCCATCCGGAATCCGAACAGGATTCCATCCGGAATCCGAACAGGATTCCATCCGGAATCCGAACAGGATTCCATCCGGAATCCGAACAGGATTCCATCCGGAATCCGAACAGGATTCCATCCGGAATCCGAACAGGATTCCATCCGGAGCCTTCCGAGCCTCTTGAAAGGAGGCTTCCAAGCCTCTTGGAAGGAGGCTACCGAGCCTATTGAAAGGAGGCTACCGAGCCTCTTGAATGGAGGCTTCCGAGCCTCTTGAAAGGAGGCTTGGAGCCTCTTGAAAGGAGGCTGAGGCCTCTTGAAAGGAGGCTTCTGAGCCTCTTGAAAGGAGGCTTGAGCCTCTTGAAAGGAGGCTTGAGGCCTCTTGAAAGGAGGCTTCTGAGCCTCTTGAAAGGAGGCTTGAGGCCTCTTGAAAGGAGGCTTCTGAGCCTCTTGAAAGGAGGCTTCCAGGCCTCTTGAAAGGAGGCTTCTGAGGCCTCTTGAAAGGAGGCTTCTGGGCCTCTTGAAGGAGGCTTCTGAGCCTCTTGAAAGGAGGCTTCTGAGGCCTCTTGAAAGGAGGCTTCTGAGGCCTCTTGAAAGGAGGCTGAGCTTCTTGAAAGGAGGCTTCCGAGCCTCTTGAAAGGAGGCTTCTGAGCCTCTTGAAAGGAGGCTTGAGCCTCTTGAAAGGAGGCTTGAGGCCTCTTGAAGGAGGCTTCTGAGGCCTCTTGAAGGAGGCCTGAGGCCTCTTGAAGGAGGCTCTGAGCCTCTTGAAGGAGGCTTCCAGGCCTCTTGAAAGGAGGCTTCTGAGCCTCTTGAAAGGAGGCCTGGGCCTCTTGAAGGAGGCTTCTGAGCCTCTTGAAGGAGGCCTGAGCCTCTTGAAGGAGGCTTCTGAGCCTCTTGAAAGGAGGCTCTGGGCCTCTTGAAAGGAGGCTTGAGCCTCTTGAAAGGAGGCTGGAGCCTCTTGAAGGAGGCTTCTGGGCCTCTTGAAAGGAGGCTTCTGAGCCTCTTGAAAGGAGGCCTGAGCCTCTTGAAAGGAGGCTTCTGAGCCTCTTGAAGGAGGCTTCCTGAGCCACTTGAAAGGAGGCCTGAGGCCTCTTGAAAGGAGACTCTGAGGCCTCTTGAAAGGAGGCTTCCGAGCCTCTTGAAAGGAGGCTTCCGAGCCTCTTGAAAGGAGGCTTCCGAGCCTCTTGAAAGGAGGCTTCCGAGCCTCTTGAAAGGAGGCTTCCGAGCCTCTTGAAAGGAGGCTTCCGAGCCTCTTGAAAGGAGGCTTCCGAGCCTCTTGAAAGGAGGCTTCCAAGCCTCTTGAAAGGAGGTTGGGATTCCGGATGTTCGTCTACTGGTATCGTTATCGGAGGCCACCAGTGAACCCTAGTACACGAGTTCTTCTACCAACTCGATTTCGTTACTATCGATACAAATTCGTGGTGGGCGGCTCACATTGTCCTCTCTTGAGCCTCTTCCTATCATGTACATCGTCTTCGACGTGTCGTGTGTCGATGACTAGTTCAATCCGTTAAGTTCCACTTTTCAGTATGATGTATGCTTCCTCCATCTTCTCAAAGTTTCGTGACATAATATCTATGTCGTCGGCGAAACCAAATAGCTGGACGGACTTCGTGAAATCGTACCACTCGTGTCAATCCCTGCCACTCGTATTACTCCCTCCAAAGCGATGTTGAATAGCAGGCACGAAGGACCATTACCTTGCCGTAACCCTCTGCGCGTTTCGAAGGGACTCGAGAATGCCCCAGAAACTCGAACTACGCACATCAACCGATCCATCGTCGCCTTAATCAACCGTATCAGTTTATCCGGAAATCCGTGTTCGTACATTAGCTGCCAAAGCCAAAGATTACTTCCTTTTATTTCTACTCCCTACGAAGATGGAAAAACGGACGAGACCAGCTCCGTTATTACTAATTTAAATGTCTTGTGAAACTTTCATACTTTGTTAGAATTTAAGATGATTCTTTGAAATTAATAAATCTGATCAATCACGTAGCAGGAACCATAGATATTTACAGTCTGTCTGAACCAAGCTAAGCTGTAAATTACAGTCTTTTGCTCACTCCAATAACCGTTGTAAGAAAACATCTCTATTCATCTTTTTTTTTTCACTCAGCCCAAGACAAGAAAAAAACATAAATTCATAATGGTCGCGTTCCCTTAAGGCTACGTACGCACCGACGCAGCCATTACAAGCCGCCCAGCCAGTCATTATTTTTGCTGGCCGTGTATCCTTACTGGGCCATTATCTAAATTACACTCTGGATTGGATCGTCTCGCCAACCCCCATTAACCACAATATACACACTTGGAGCCCTGCTGTTCGGTGCCGCCGTAAAATGTGCACGAAAATGCGAAAATTGGTTTGAAAATATTGCCCACTGTGGGCATTTTGAGCCGAAAACTATGGAAGAACAAAAAAAAAAAAGAGGGAAAGCATGGTTCAAATTTAAAATAATAACACATTTTCGTTAACAATGTTATGAAAACTCATATGTGAATATGTACATTATGGGGAAGATGATGATGATTTGAAAAATGTATTGGAGGTAACCACTTTCCCTTCGATAGGACTCGAACCGTACAGTACGCTAGATTGGTGCTTTAACCAACTAAGCTACGAAGGACCTCCTTCGTAGCTCAGGACTGAACACATTTTCGATTGTCATATATTGGAGATAGTTGAAAAAATAAAATAAACTCATAAATTAGAATCCAAATTTGTCATAATCAACAATCAAATTAAATAAAATGTAAGTAAATAATTTTCATATTCCAATGCTTTTCAAACGAATGATCAACCTCTAATTTATCATTTTTGGTCACCTGCTAAACTACAGTGCATTGTCGCCGTCGGCAAGGAGGAAAAAAACTTACGGTGTAATTCCCTCGATGTCGAAATAGGTGAATCGGATCAGAACATAATCGAGCGGATCACCGTAGAAATAGTAATTGCAGCGAATGTTTCTGCCGTTGGTGGTTGGGTGGTTGTTTTCCGGTTGCATGAAATAGAGAGAAGGAGGGGGGAAAACGAAAACAAATTATCAGAAGTTGGGTCTGTGTTTTTCTTTCGGGTTTGTGACTGTCATGACACTCGCTACTTTTCCGCTTGATGGCGATAGATGGGAAGGTGGGAGGCAGTGTGCTTCCGATGATGATTTTCAGAATGACGGTAATCATTACGGTGATGATCGACGAAATGGATGAAAGTGACACTTGGTGGCCTTTGAAGGCGTTTTTTTGTGCTTCTCGACGGATTACGACGACGACCGACGGTGGTTATGCATGGTCTTGGTTAAAAATATTTTCCCATTCTCTGTCATCACCGACCGTCGTCGTTTGTTGTCGAAGGAGACAAATCTAGTTAGCCATGAACGGGCGCGGACACCATCGAGTGCAATGGTTGCTTCGATGCATGAAAAATTGGCTTTCTTGTTTGGAAGGAACCAAGTTGGATAGAAAAATGAGATAACGATAGCTAGCTAACCTTGGATAGGCGCCGGGAAAGTTGGGCGACTGGATCCATCCTTGGTTGGAGGCGTTTTTGAAATAGTAGAAGTTGCACTCCGAAGGACTCGGCTGATGACCGGTGGAAACACCAAAATCTGGTCAATACAAAACTCATGAGTTATTCATGTCGGTGGAAAATGAAACCAAGTCCACCCACTTGTCAGAAAAATAAAATCCGCTGTGAATCCTTTGTTCTCGGTGTTGTTGAAGGTGCTGCGGAACTCCAGCAGCAATCGTGGTCCATTGGAAAGAATTGGCTTCGGGAGGGTGTCTCCACAGAGAGTTTCCACTACTTCATCGCGACCGTCGAAGTTGAAGAATACCTGAAACGAGCACAAACGGAAAAAATAGATATGTATCATGTAATGAGATTATTGCGATTTCTACTATCCTAGCGCTACTACCGGCAGCAGAGCAGTGTTCTTCTATGAGACATAACAATCTCTCTATCGCGTGATAATGGATTTATTCCGTTTACTGCCAAAAGGGTTGCCAATCGTTTCCTAAGTAATTTAATATCAAATAGCAAAATGCTTTTTGAGCTTAATTTTTAGAATTCTTCGTCTACAACGAGTTAGTTATATTCCATAAAATGCCACCATTTGATTGAAGCTCTATAGTTATGTGTTTTGCCTTCAGAATTTCTCGATGAGATTTCAAAGAATTTTCTGGAAAATATCAGAAAAATATCCTACTGAAATTCCGAAGAAGTTCCAATGTTTTTCTTAACAGGAATATATATGACACTGAGATGTTTGTTCGCCATAATTTCTTGACATCACTTCAATTTCTTCGCGTTTTCGATTTTTCTCCACAGCTGCTCAAGTACCTACTCCAGTCGCAAAGTGCTACCACAATCAGCAGCTCCTCCATTCTGCGGTCCCAGCTGGCCAAGTGGAATACTCATTTTCACTTCCATTTGACACGTCTGCCATTATGCTTTGCGGATTATTTTACGATCAAACGTGCAGCGTGGAAGCTCGTCTGCCCGGGATCTCTGTCTGCTGCCAGCTCCAGCCCAGTCAACCATACTTGACTTCACATTCGAATGCATCGTTCCACATGGAATGCAAGATTGCTCCATCAGATTCAGCGTGTGCATGGGGAACAAAATGCAAATATTTACCACTTTTGATACTTGAAAGGGATTGTGGGGGTTGCGATTGAGATACCGACTACTTCCGTAAGTGGGTGTGAGAAATTGTGCACAAAAGGACGAAAACAGAGCAACAGGATTATGAAAATTTTAGTTCCATTTTGCTATCGGAGGGACGAACGAGCGGCAGCACCACACGTGTATTTTGCACGGGATTTGAAGTGCAGAACTGGGCTTACGGAGATGGGAGATTGCTGTAAAAGTTGGATTCGCTTCGAGACACGTATCCTCGCAGAATACATAAATGGATTCGTCCTGCTGGGCGGCAGGGGCCGAGCGAATGGAGATAGTTTAGTGTGGATTTTCCAACAGTTTGGGAGTTTCGAAGAAAAAAGGTTCTCTGTCATTGGGTACGGTCGATGTATTTTTACAGCTTATCTGTTTCAGGTGACAATGTTTATTTATTTATGTGTAAAATGTTTGTTTGGGGGATCAAAGACGGGTGGTTTTATTTAAAGTCATACATAATGGATTAGGGAGGAGTATGGTTGAACGTTTTTCAAAAATAATCTCATGCAATGGTTCCAAATTTCTATTGCTGAGTCAAACACTAGATGTAAATGAGTGCCATTTTTGTTACCATTATATCGGTCTTTCAAGCATCGGCTATCAGATTTGAGAGCCCTCTCCTCTGTTCACAAGTATTAAAAGCATTAAAATATAGTAATTTATTCGAAAATAAAATATTTTTTTTGCTGTTGAGAGCGTGTGTAATTGTAACAATACACCCACGGAAATAATTATAAAGCCAGCCCTTTTCTTGATGTGAACTATATATCAGTGTTTAATTTTCGGGGGAAACCGTTCAGCGACCGCATTTGCGTGTTGAGAATGATGGGAAAATACTTTAACTGCAGCCGGATCATCATCTATGCCCCAACGAACAATAAGTCTGATGACGTGAGAGATGCATTCTATGAGAGCCGATATAAAGATTGCCGTCGGGGTTGCAAACGCGCAGATCAGAAGAGAAAAATTCTTTCGCCCTGTCGTTTGTACGAAAAGCCTCCATTCCGCTACCAACGATAATGATCTAAATAGACCACGTGCTGACGGCATTTCTCGGATGTTATAGATGTAGAGTCCTTTAGATGCCCGAACATGGACTCAGATCACTACCTTGTAGTTGCTAAAATTCGCACAAGACGCATTCAAGAAACGACAAAGAAAACGACGAGAAAAATGCTGCCAGGAGTAGAATGCTACTGGCTAGTACCCGTTGCAATAGAGAGCGGTACAGTGTAGCAAGGGCAGAAGAGAAACGAATCCACCGCTGAACAAAAGAGTGTGATAGCTGAAGCGCAGGAGAACATGGATAGAAACGATATGCGGAGGTTTTACGCAACTGTCAATGGCACGTGACATAGGACTGTGCCCGCCATGTGCAATGGCCGAGCGGGAGAATTTGCTGACAGATAAGACTATAGTGGCAGCCAGGTGGAAGGAGCACTTCGAAGATTTGTTGAACGGTAAAAATTACCCAAGCAACACAAGTCAGACAAAAATAGTTGCGACTTGATTGTGACTGAATCTGGTCACGTATGAGTTACAGAAACCTAGGTGGAACATGTGTGCTGCTAGGGGAAAGTGTATTTAGGAGCAATATGGACGTAGGCGGCGACGGTCAAGCTGTGGAACCACCAACGCTAGATGAGGTAAAGAGCTGAAAAACAGCTAAGCTGCTGGGAAGAACGAGATTTAGATCAAGCTTCTCAAGCACGGAAGTGAGCAACTGCAACAATTGATCCACCACATTATTCATACAATATAGAAGGACGAAGAAATGCCTATCGGCTGGCATCACGCCGAAAGCCATTTTACCCGGCAGCGGCGTGAATCGGCGTGGTAAATTTTTTATTGCGTTTCTTTAAGATTTTTTTTTCATTTTTTCGAGATATTTTCAAGACTTCCATTTTCAAAGGAACATCTTTTGAATTTTGCATTAAAATCCAATGAACTTCTTCATAACATTCTATAAGATTTTCCCTAACTTTTGAAATCATTTTCGGATTTTACACGGTAACTACTTTGAAGTTTCGAGAAATCTTCGGAATAATCAACAGAAGCGCTTTAGAATTCCCAAAGAAAATTGTTTGGAATTTCAGCATAATATTCGTCGCAATTTACATGAGAAACATCAGAATTTCCACGAGAAATTGTTCTTCTCTTCTACAGGAAAATCTTCGGAAATTCACGGAAAGTTCGTGATGAGCTTCTGTTGAGCATTCGTCGAAATTTACATAGACAATTCTTCATAATGGTAGGAGAGTGTGGCTGGTAGAATGGGTGTTTTAGATTGGCTTTCTCAGTCTAGAATAAGACGGCTAGCTCCGTTCCACGGGAGACACTAAGAAGTTTTCAATGAAAATTCTCTAGAATATTCACGAAAAATTCTCCGGAAATTTAACGGAAGCTTCTTTAGATTTTTTTGCGAAGGATTGTTCAAAATGTCTTAGGATTTCAACGAAATTGTTCGGAATTATTAGATTTTTACGGGAAATTCTTTGTACAGTTTACGTTCGGTAACTGATAGTTATTTAAATGCATTGTTTTTAACTGCAATTCGATAGTGACATCAGTTTTGCAGTTGTCGGACAACTGAACTTCAAAACGATTTCCAAGTCGATGATATCTGCATTGCGTCTATAATGCGTCACAGTTATCGAACGGCATTCGCTAACTGATACGAAAACGTGTTGTTATCGAACGACTAGTGTATTGTCTATTAGAAATTCTTGGGAAATACCATTAGCCGAAAGCGACTTACGTCTGATTTGTTATTTTGGCCGAAAAAGTCATTTGCCCTAACAGGTGGTTTGTCCGAAAATATCGTTTGGGCCAACGGCATACAGCCAAATTTCAATAACTAAACGGGTAATTTAGTCAAAAATATCCATCCGCTTGGCCTAATGACATTAACGGCAAAAAGGCCTTTTTTTCGAAAGATCGTTGAACAAAATTTCGTAACCTCTCTGCTTTTAAAGTCGATACTGGCTTTTAAGCCAAAAGTCATCTAGACAAATTCCATTAATCTGAATTGAACGAAACTGTTATGAGGTCGAAAATGGTTTGACCAAATATATAGTTTGACCAGAAGCGACATACATCCGGACATTCAGACGAACTGGAAATTTGGCCATTCGGCAAAACAACCCTTTCGGTTAACCTTCGGGGACTCGCGCCATTGTAAAAAAGTACAACACCTTCGAAAAAGCACGCTTGTTGTTCACAACAAAAGCGGGACTGCGTGAGCGGTTCAGAACCAAGCGAGTCCCGCAAGGTTAACGGCATTTTCTGTCAAAAGACCTGTTCGGCTAAACATCATTTTGGCCAAATGATCAATTCAGCCGAACGACACTTTTCAAAGAAGTTGCAGAAAGGACATTTTTTGGCCAAATGGCTCTTTCTGTCGAATGACAATTCTTACCGAAAGACATTTCTGGTCAGATGATCGGTCAAACGACTATTTCGGCCGAACGGCATTTTCAGCCAAATGACCTGTCACGGCAAACAACTTTTTACAAATGTTCTTTTTAGCTGTACGTCGCTTTCGGCAAAACTACATTTTCGGTCAAACCAATTGTGACCTAATAACAGTTTCCGTTAAACGTTAATTTTACCAAATAGTACTTGGCTAGCACCCTATCTTCGCAAGCAAAGGATGTTCCGGACAGCGACGACAGCAGCAATCTTTATCTTGTTACTAAAATATCTTTTGTCTGAAGGCCAATATCGACTTAAAAGAAGAGAGGCTAAGGAATTTTGTTCAATGATCAATTGAAAAAAAGGCCATTTAGCCAAACGAGTGGCCAATTTTTAACCATATTACTCGTTCAGTCAGCATTAGCATTTAGCAGTTCGCACAAATTCGTAGATGGTACAAGCCAAGACTATTGTATGAGAGTAGCATCACTTTCATCCGTTACCACAGATATTGATTTGGGACTAATCACTAACTCTTAGATGGAAGCAATGTACTCTCCAATAGTCGAGATCTGTCCTGGCCACGTCCTTGCAAATGCTGAGGAAGGGGAAGGATGGTTTGTTGGACACCTACTTAAGAAAGATGCAGAGAACTCTACGACCTCTCATAGGTGCCACGGGAGGTTTTTTGGAATTATGTGCGATGTTATAACAGTAGGAATCGTTTTGGTGAAACGTGAAACACAGAAAGAACTAAGGTAGAGATACAAAGTAGGAAAGGGAAGAGCCTGGAATTGAACCCACGACCTCCTGCTTATAAGACAGAAGCGGTAGCCACTAGACCACCGAGCTCGTCTATTGAAAATAGAAAGAATTTTCTGAAGAAATCCATAAAAAATCCGAGCGTTTTTCCGTTGTTTAAAAGTTGGCTATACCAAACTAGCCGTCTAGTGCTGAACTTATCCCTGCGAAAAAATCACTCTAATAAAGGATTAAAAACTAGCCATCTTAAATAATCTAGATTGAGGAAATCAAAATTAAAGCATCCCTTTTGCCAAACACAATATTCTGGGTAAATTTCAAAGAATACCATTCAAAAACTCAATAGGAACTTTCCGTGGATATTGTGATTATTTTCCTGTAGAAATTTGGAACAACTTCCCGTGAAAACTAAGAGATTCTCATGACAATTCCAAACAATTTTCCTTGGTAAATCCAAAGATCTCCTCTTGGTTATTCCAAAGAGTTCTCAAAACTTGAAAGTAGTTCCCGTGGAAAATCTGAAAATAATTTCTAAATGATATTCTAAAAAACTGGAAGAATTTTCTGGGAAAGCTCATCATTTTTTTAGGTGAAAATGACCAATTCAGCCGAACGATACTTTTGAGCAAACGACTATTTCGGCCAAAGGACATTTTCGGCTATTAAGCTATATGGCCAACCTTTTTTTTCAGCCAAAGCAACTGTTTGACTAAATGACATTCTCGGCCAAATAACTTAGGGAAGATACCCTAGCAAAGTCTGAAAACATAATGATCGCATATTAAAAACATATTTTGATTTTGACATCGAATTGATTCATAATTAGCTTTCACATATGAATCATCATGATTGATTACATATTTTTTATCCCTTTTTGCTGTATATTTATTTTGTTATCGGAAACCAACATTAACATTAAAATAAGTTATCGATTTGCTCTCAAGTTTTGCTCGGGTAGGCTTCTACCAAATAATATTTTCAGTTAAACGGGATATTCGGCCAAACAACTTTCAGCCTTGTGGTTTTTGGCCAAAATGGCTTTCTGTCGAACGACTCTTTTCCATTCAAAGATTCATTTTCAATGAGGTTTTTTGGATTTAAACGGGAAATTCCTCGCAATTTTCATACGAAGTTTTACTCAGTTTTTACGGAGAGCTTTTGGAAATTGTAACAAGGAATTGTATGGAATTTTCATAAAAATCATTGACATCTTAACGAAAAATTCTCTGGAGTTTCAACGTGATGTTTTAGAGATCTATAAGCAAATCATACGGAAATTTTACTGAATCTTCGGAATTTCCACTGAAAATTTTGCACATTTCCTCAAATTTGAATCGGCGTGGAAAATTATAGATCAGCGGCGTGGAAAATTTTAAACAGCGGCGCGCCGAATCAAAAATGTCGGCGGCGGCGGCTTGCCAAAAACTGTCGGCGGCGGCGGCGCACACCTCTAGTTGGATGGCATCATAAGCCCAACCTATACGAAATGGCATTGACTAGAGTGTGCCAATTACAGAGGGATCGCCCTTCTGAACTCGGCGTACACAATTCTATCGCGTATCATTTTGAATAGACTGAGACCGCTTGAGGAGTCCTTCGTTGACGAATACCAGGCAGCTTTTCGCGAGGGTCGATCAACAACGCATCAGATGTTTAGCCTGCGCTAAATTCTTGATAATTTCCGGCAGCACATCTTGCAGACTCACTATCCGTTGATTGGTTCCAAAGTAGCGTACGGTTTAATGAAAAGAAATTAGCTGTGGCAGATAATGTCCGAACATGGTTTTCCGGCGCAACTGATTAGACGGATACGTGCAACGCTGGATGGCTCGAAATCAAATATTCGGATTGCAAACTAGTATCAACCTCATTTGTGAACATTTAAGCAGGGTAATGCACTTTCGAATTTATTGTTCAACATTGCACTCTATGGCGCTATTAGGAGATCTGGCACACAGAGGGCAAAAAGTGCTACGTACAATACATGGAGGGAAGCTGGAGAATGGTGTGTGGCGCAGACGCATTAATCACGAGCTGTGTCTAGTGAACAAAGAAGAAAATATTGTGAATCGTATAAAATACGGCAGACTCCAGTGGTCAGCTGGTCACTTTGAGCGAATGTCGGCAGAAAGAATAACGAAAACAGTATTTAACAGAAATCCGGATAGAGACCGGTGATTTAGCATGCTGACTGTAAGCAGTAGCATCAGGAATGGGACCCTATACGCTAGGGGAAACTAGTACTGCAGGTGGTCGTTTCACAGGTCATGATTTTCACACGTTCTACCTCATTCTGTGATAGCACGATATCCAATGTTATTCTTCGTAAATTATTTCAGCGAAGCCGAGGCCGACTTACAGTTTCATGTTTCATGTTTCCAATGGTTACCGTTGTTTGCAGAAATCGCTCTCAGTAGATTACAAACAACGATAGAAGAGAGGCAAAAACTGTTTCGAATTATTACAAGCCATGAAAGCATGCGACAACAGATTGTAAATCCATGCAAGTTTTTTGCAGCACTCACAAGTCGCAATATGTTGCTTGCAAGTCGCAATATGTTGGCTGCACTGCTTGTATGGAAGTCGTTCGAATTGAAACCATCCAATATTTTGTGCAAAATGAAAATTGACATTATGTCTCATCATTATGTGTTTCTGAAACTCATGTTTATAAAAAACTAGTCGACCCGGCAGACGTTGTCCTGCGTAGTAGGCGAAAATTCTAATGTGAAATTTCCATACGAATCCTAATTTTAGTTTATTACGATTTGCACAACTTTACGTGATTTTCGTAATTCCTGGGGGAATTCAGAATGAATTCCTGGGGGAATTCAGAATGAATTCCGGGGGGAATTCAGAATGAATTCCGGGGGGAATTCAGAATGAATTCCGGGGGGAATTCAGAATGAATTCCGGGGGGAATTCAGAATGAATTCCGGGGGGAATTCAGAATGAATTCCGGGGGGAATTCAGAATGAATTCCGGGGGGAATTCAGAATGAATTCCTGGGGGAATTCAGAATGAATTCCTGGGGGAATTCAGAATGAATTCCTGGGGGAATTCAGAATGAATTCCTAGGAGAATTCAGAATGAATTCCTAGGAGAATTCAGAATAAATTCCTGGAAGTCAGAATGAATTCCTGGGGAATTCAGAATGAATTCCTGGGGAATTCAGAATGAATTCCTGGGAATTCAGAATGAATTCCTGGGAATTCAGAATGAATTCCTGGGAATTCAGAATGAATTCCTGGGGAATTCAGAATGAATTCCTGGAAATTCAGAATGAATTCCTGGAGAGTTCAGAATGAATTCTTGAGGAATTCAGAATGAATTCTTGAGGAATTCAGAATGAATTCTTGAGGAATTCAGAATGAATTCTTGAGGAATTCAGAATGAATTCTTGGGGAATTCAGAATGAATTCCTGGGGAATTTAGAATGAATTCCTGGGGAATTCAGAATGAATTCCTGGGGAATTCAGAATGAATTCCTGGGGAATTCAGAATGAATTCCTGGGGAATTCAGAATGAATTCCTGGGGAATTCAGAATGAATTCCTGGGGAATTCAGAATGAATTCCTGGGGAATTCAGAATGAATTCCTGTGGAATTCAGAATGAATTCCTGGGGAATTCAGAATGAATTCCTGGGGAATTCAGAATGAATTCCTGGGGAATTCAGAATGAATTCCTGGGGAATTCAGAATGAATTCCTGGGGAATTCAGAATGAATTCCTGGGGGAATTCAGAATGAATTCCTGGGGGAATTCAGAATGAATTCCTGGAGGAATTCAAAATGAATTCCTGGAGGAATTCAAAATGAATTCCTGGAGGAATTCAAAATGAATTCCTGGAGGAATTCAAAATGAATTCCTGGAGGAATTCAAAATGAATTCCTGGAAGAATTCAAAATGAATTCCTGGAGGAATTCAAAATGAATTCCTGGAGGAATTCAAAATGAATTCCTGGAGGAATTCAAAATGAATTCCTGGAGGAATTCAAAATGAATTCCTGGAGGAATTCAAAATGAATTCCTGGAGGAATTCAAAATGAATTCCTGGAGGAATTCAAAATGAATTCCTGGAGGAATTTAAAATGAATTCCTGGGGGAATTCAAAATGAATTCCTGGGGGAATTCAAAATGAATTCCTGGGGGAATTCAAAATGAATTCCTGGGGGAATTCAAAATGAATTCCTGGGGGAATTCAAAATGAATTCCTGGAGGAATTCAAATGAATTCCTGGAGGAATTCAAATGAATTCCTGGAGAAATTCAAATGAATTCCTGGAGGAATTCAAAATGAATTCCTGGAGGAATTCAAAATGAATTCCTAGGGGAATTCAAAATGAATTCCTAGGGGAATTCAAAATGAATTCCTAGGGGAATTCAAAATGAATTCCTAGGGGAATTCAAAATGAATTCCTAGGGGAATTCAAAATGAATTCCTAGAGGAATTCAAAATGAATGCCTGGAATTCAAAATTGGGGATGAATTCTTTGAGGATTTCTGGATGAATGCCTGGCGAAATTAGGAATGAATTTCTGGAAGAATTAAGGATGAATTCCGGAATGATTTTGTAGAGCAGCGGTTCTCAACCTGGGGTACATGTACCCCTGGGGGTACCTTCACTGGCCCTAGGGGGTACCTCGGACAAAAATGCGTAATGGCGGACATATTACATTTCCAATCAAAACTTATTAATAATGTTTTGATAATTCTGTTTTTTTTTATTTCAAAAATTTATGTTGTACTTAATATGCAATGCGATCAATAAATCCCAATTTAATCCTGCCTTCCACAATCAGCACAATGTATGAAGGGCTGCGGAACAAAAGATCAAACGAACAAAACGTCGAATGAACAAAATGATTTTTTTGTTCACTAAAGCTCGTTTGCTTCGTTGGAAGAGGATTAGAAGCATCCTTCTATCCTTCTCGGAAATCCTTTTTTTTTTTTTTTTTTTTTAACTAATTTTATTTGCTAATTATCTAATACCTGCATTCATCTCTTAGACTAGGTGTTCCGTGTTTTCTTAACACTATCATCCTTATTTGCTATGATACGCTTATTATTAATACATTTCAATTGCCTCTGGCATTTAGGATTTTTCCTCTGGTTGAATTGAACCATGTAGGAATTACAATGTTTTAAACTTAAACTAAACTTAACCTATTTTATACTAAGGGTACAGGAGTTAATCGTTGCAATAGAAGATTGCAACGATTTTTATCTAAAATTGAAATTATTTTGTTGGACATTTGTTGCAATGTCTCAATATTAGAAATTCTATGAAGTTCATTGGTACTATACCACGGAGGCAACTTCAGAATCATTTTCAGAATTTTATTTTGAATCCTCTGAAGTGCCTTCTTTCTGGTATTGCAGCAACTAGTCCATATTGGCACAGCATACAACATGGCAGGTCTAAAAATTTGTTTGTAAATCAAAAGTTTGTTCTTAAGACAAAGTTTTGATTTTCTGTTTATAAGTGGATATAGGCACTTAATATATTTGTTACATTTGGCTTGAAGGCCTTCAATGTGATTTTTAAAAGTTATTTTTGATCTAGCAGAAGTCCTAAATATTTAGCTTCGCTAGACCAATTAATTGGAACCCCATTCATAGTGACAATATGTCTGCTAGAAGGTTTCAAATAAGAAGCTCTCGGCTTATGTGGGAAAATTATAAGCTGAGTTTTGGAAGCATTCGGGGAAATTTTCCATTTTTGCAAGTAAGTGGAGAAAATATCCAAACTTTTTTGCAATCTACTACAAATGACACGAAGGCTTCGCCCTTTGGCTGAAAGGCCCGTGTCATCTGCAAACAAAGATTTTTGACACCCTGGTGGTAAATCAGGTAAGTCAGAAGTAAAAATGTTATACAATATGGGCCCCAGTATGCTGCCTTGGGGGACACCAGCCCTTATAGGTAATCTATCAGATTTAGTATTCTGATAGTTTACCTGCAGCGAGCGATCTGATAAATAATTTTGGATCAGTTTAATGATGTACAGAGGAAAATTAAAATTCATCAATTTTACAATCAAACCTTCATGCCAAACACTGTCAAATGCTTTCTCTATATCAAGAAGAGCAACTCCAGTCGAATATCCTTCAGATTTGTTGAGCCGAATTAAGTTCGTAACTCTTAGTAACTGATGAGTGGTTGAATGCCCATGGCGAAAACCAAATTGCTCATCAGCAAAAATAGAATTGTCATTAATATGAACCATCATTCTATTTAAAATAATCTTTTCAAACAGTTTGCTTATTGAAGAAAGCAAACTGATTGGGCGATAACTAGAAGCCTCAGCTGGATTTTGTCCGGCTTCAAAATTAGAACAGCTTTGGCGTTTTTCCATTTATCTGGGAAGTATGCCAATTGAAAACATTTGTTAAATATATTAACCAAAAAGGAAAAAGAGCTCTCAGGAAGATTTTGATAAGTATGTAGAAAATACCATCATCACCCGGGGCTTTCACATTTTTAAATTTCCTAGTAATAGATCTCACTTCATCCAAATTAGTTCCCAACGAAGGGTCAAAAACATTCTCTTGATTGAGAATGTCTTCGAAGCTCCGTGTAACCTGATCCTCAATTGGACTAGTGAGACCTAGACTAAAATTATGGGCACTCTCGAACTGCTGAGCAAGTTTTTGAGCCTTTTCGCCATTTGTTAATAAAATTTTATTTCCCTCTTTAAGCGCTGGAATTGGCTTTTGAGGTTTTTAAGAATTTTTGTTAATTTCCAAAAGGGTTTCGAACTGGGATCCAACTTCGAGACATTATTCTCAAAGTTGGTATTTCTCAGAATAGCGAAACGTTTTTTAATTTCATTTTGCAAATCTCGCCAAATAACTTTCAACGCGGGATCGCGAGTTCTTTAGTATTGCCTTCTTCTCACATTTTTAAGACGGATCAGTAGCTGAAGATCGTCGTCAATAATAATGGAGTTGAATTTAATTTCACATTTCGGAATTGCAATGCCTCTGGCTTCGACAATTAAATTTGTCAAAGATACGAGAGCATTATCAATATCACTTTTGCTATCGAGAGGAATATCAACATCAAAATTCCTATCGATATACGTTTTATATAAATCCCAATCAGCTCTATGATAATTAAAAGTAGAGCTGATTGGATTATAAATGGCTTCTTGTGAGATTTCAAATGTCACAGGAAGGTGATCAGAGTCAAAGTCAGCATGAGTTACCAATTGGCCACACAGCTGACTTGAATCCGTTAAAACTAAATCAATTGTAGAAGGATTTCGACTGGAAGAAAAACAAGTTGGTCCATTGGGATATTGAATAGTATAATATCCCGCAGAACAATCTTCAAATAAAATTTTACCATTGGAATTGCTTTGAGCATTATTCCATGAACGGTGTTTGGCATTGAAGTCACCAATTACGAAGAATTTTGATTTGTTGCGAGTCAGAATTTGAAGATCAGCTTTCAACAAATTCTTTTGCTGCCCATTGCATTGAAAAGGCAAGTAGGCTGCAATGAAGGAAAATTGTCCAAAATTTGTTTCAACAGAAACTCCCAAGGTTTCAAAAACTTTGGTTTCAAACGAAGAAAATAATTTATATTTGATACGTCTATTAATGACAATGGCGACCCCACCACAGGCGCTGTCAAGACGATCATTTCTGTAGATAAAATAGTTTGGATCTCTTTTAATGGAGAGTCCTGGTTTTAAATACGTTTCAGTTATAATGGCAATATGCACATTATGAACTGAAAGGAAGTTGAATAATTCATCTTCCTTACCCTTTAGAGAGCGGGCATTCCAATTTAGAACTTTCACACAATTATTTGGATCCATTGAAACGGAGTCCGATAACAATTTTTGTGTGTACTTTATACCAACCTGAACAGCTTCAGGAATGGTATTTGCTTTGAACATTGCATCAATCATGTGATGCAATTGTTCAGTTAAAAAATCAAAATCGGAAGCAGTCATGCTACCTGAATCGGCAACATGACCGTTATTTTCCGTTGGGACATGGGTATAAACCTCATTTTGAGAAGAGAAATTTTGTCTACCAGCAGCGATGTTTGCATACGTAGGTACATTGGAAAAATTGGAATTTACTGAAGTGCTTGCTACCCGTTGACGAGCGGCAAAATTTGTTTGTGAATTGTGGTGGGTATGAATTGCTCGACCGGTAACCGGTTTCGAAATTTGAGCGTTTGAAAAATTTCTACCCGTCGAATCTGGGATCCGATTGGAATTTCCGTCATCAATTTTGCACGGGAATTCAAAACTTTTTGCGTGAAGGGCATTCCCAGAAATTGGATTTATGATTGCCCCCACAGTTTGCGCACTTAAATTTATTGGAATCTTCTCTCACAGGACATGCGTCCTTGGCGTGAGAGGTTCCACCACAAATCATGCATTTAGCATCCATGTGACAATGTTTGGTTCCATGACCCCACTTTTGGCACTTACGGCACTGGGTAGGGTTTGGAAATTTCCCCCAGGCCTGCGGAAATGTTCCCATGTAACACGGACATGAGACATAATACAGGCCTTTTCCAAACTTTTCATATTATTTAGTTCACTTTTGTTAAAATGAACTAAATAAAATTCTTGAGAAATGCCCCTCTGGGAAGTGCCAGAATGGGATTTCTTTTCATCTTAATTACTTGGACTGGTGAAAATCCAAGTAATTGAGAAATTTCAATTTTAATCTCATCCAGTGATTTGTCATCACTGGGAGACCTTCAAGACGACTTTGAACAATCGCTCCAGTTTTGTCGTCGTATGTGAAGAATTTATGGCGCTTCTCAGTTAAATAGTGAAGAAGACGTTTGCGATCGTCAAAGGATCCCGGCAAAACGCGGCAGTCACCCTTCCTAGCAATCTGAAATGAAACCTTGATCCCCTGAAGGTTACTCAAAATCTCATTCCGGAAGCCAGAAAACTCGGCAACAGATACTACAATTGGCGGAATCCTTTGCTTTTTCGCATGAATCGAATCACCTGGGCTAGAGGTAGATTCGATTTGCTCAATTTCATCATTAATCAAATCGAACTGATTGCTCAGTTCGATTGGAGAAGAATTATTTCCGATATTAGAGTTAGAAGGAATATCTGAATTCTCCAGCTTCCTTCTATTTTTTCCGCGCTTGGGCAGGACGGTCTTGAAACCTTGTTTCTTTGAAGGAAGTGGAGAATTCAGAGACTCTTCCTCTTGTTTTTGTTAATACTCATTGCTGAGCGTGGAGACGTGACCTTCTAAGAGGTTTTTCCCAGAACGGTGTCCCTGCAGGATTACCACCGCTTGTCGGAATTTTACTTCCGCAAACGGGTCCAACGTAAAACGAAGGCACGGGTCCTTGCAAAGATCGTAACGGGATCAGTGGGTACAAATAGCGCTAAGAAGCACCGTTGAAATTAAAATAGCTTCGGGTAGTATTAAAAACTTCCTTCCGCAAAGAGAGAAAGAACCGCACAGCACGAAAGCACGATGCGGTCTCTTCTCGGAAATCCTTTTCCAAGCAGCTCGAAGGCCTACTTTCAAGAGGCTCGTAAGCCTCCTGGGTACTTCAGAAGCCTCTTTTCAAGTGGTTTGGCTGCCTTCTTCCAAGAAGCTCAGAAGCCTCCTTTCAAGAAACTCAAAAGCCTCTTACCAAGAGGCCCCGAAGCCTCTTTCCAAGAGGTTCGGAAGGCTGCTTTCTAAAGGCTCTGAATTCGCTTTCAAGAGACCTAAAATCATCCTTCCAAAAGTTTTGGAAGCCTCCTTTCAAGATACTTGGAAGCCTTCTTTCAAGAGGCTCGGAAACCTTCTTCCAAGAGGCTCGGAAGCCTCCGTTCAAGAGGCTCAGAAGCCGCTTTTCAAGAGGCTCAGATGCCTTTTTTCAAGAGGCTCAGAAGGCTCCTTTCGAGAGGTTCGGAAGCCTCCTTTCAAGAGGATCGGTAGCCTCCTTTCAAATGGTTAGATTGCCTTCTTTCAAGAAGCCCGTAAGCCTCCTTTCAAAAGGCACCGGAGCCTTCTTTCAAGAGGGTGGAAAGCCTTCTTTAAAGAGGCTCGGAAGCCTTCTTTCAAGAGGGTGGAAAGCCTTCTTTAAAGAGGCTCGGAAGCCTTCTTTCAAGAGGCTCGGAAGCCTTTTTTCAAGAGGCTCGGAACCCTTCTTTCAAGAGGCTCGGAAGCCTTCTTTCAAGAGGCTCGGAAGCCTTCTTTCAAGAGGCACGGAAGACTTCTTTCAAGAGGCTCAGAAGCCTTTTTTCAAGAGGCTCGGAAGCCTTATTTCAAGAGGTTCGGAAGCCTGCTTTCAAGAGGCTTGGAAGTCTACTTTCAAGTGGTTTGGAAGCCTCCTTTCAAGATGCTCGGAAGCCTCACTTTAAGAGGCTCGGAATTCTTCTTTCGAGAGGCTTGGAAGAATACTATTAAGAGGCTCAGAAGCGTTCTTTGAAAATGCAAAGGAAGCCTTCTTTTAAGTGACTAAAAAACCGCCTACAAGAGGTTCAGATGTCTTTAATCAAGAGGCGCACAAACCTACTTTAAAGGGATTCAAAAGCGGAAAGGAGCTACCCTTCAAAGGCCTCGTAATTATTTTTGCAAGAGGATTGGAAGCCTACTTTTGAGAGAGGGTACCTCAAATAATGCAAAAGTTCGAAGGGGATAAGAAAATTATTTTGAGCTTTTTAGTGGAATGTCTTCACTTGTCATAAGACGAGTTTTTACAATCCCATTGAATTCCACCACTTAATTGTATCTCGACAGATACATATTTCGACCTCAACAGTAAGGCCGTCTTCAGTGTTTTGTACTTGACTCGACTTCGACTTTCTCTAGGAATTTATCTAGGAAATTGAAGGAACCTTCTAGATGAATTCCTGGAGGAACTTGAGGAGGAGCTCCAGGAGAAATTCCTGGATGAGAACTTCAGAAGTAATTCCTGCAGGAACTCATCAAAGAATTCATGGATGATCCCCAGATATAATTATTTTGGGAAATCTAAGAAGAATTGTTGAGGAGACGTCAAAAGGTATCCCTTAAGAACTTTCTAAAGAAACCCTCCAGGAGGAATTCCTGATGGAGCTCTAAGAAGAAATCCTTGATGGAGGACCTGCACTAGGAATTCCAAAGTGAACTCCTGGAAGAACGATTCGGAGATGGCTTTTCAGTCTTGACAAAATCAAAACACTTTTATTTAATCTTGTCCAACGTTTCAGTCCGTTTGGGACCTTCCTCATAGACTCAATTCTTACAGGTTTATCCTCAACTATGGTTCTGCTGAACCATTGATTGTTATGAGGTCAGGATTTTCCCACATAAACGAGAACGGTTCGAGCACCGCGTTTATGGTAAAACCCTTTCCGTTTATCGTCTGGCACAAGATCGATCACCATTGCTTTTTGTTAAAAAGCAATCCAAAAATCCTGACCTCATAACAATCAATGGTTCAGTAGAACCACAGTTAAGGATAAACCTGTAAGAATTGAGTCCCTGAGGAAGGTCCTAAACGGACCGAAACGTTGGACAAGATTAAATAACAGTGTTTTGATTTTCTCAAGACTGAAAAGCCATCTCCGAATCATTAAACTACAGTCGAAATTAATAGCTCCTGGAAGAACAGCAAAAAGAATTCCTTACTGAACCCCAGCAGAAATATTTGGTGAAACTCAAGGAGGGATTCCTGGAGAAAATCAAGATGAATTCTTGGAAAAACTTCAATATGAATTCCTGGATGAACTTCAAAATAAATTGCTAGAGGAACTCCTGGAGGAATTCTTGACGAAATAGAGAGAAGTACTGGTGGAATTCTGACAAAATCTCAGGACTAATATTTGGAAAAACTCCAAATAAAAATTGATGAAGGAACAAATGAAATTTATAGATGAACTCCAAGAGAGTTTCCTGGATTATCTCTAGGGGTGAATTCTGAAGGAAGTTCAGGAGGAATCTCTGAAGCAATTCATTGAGGAATTCCTGAAGGAACTTTGAGATGAATTCCTGCTGTACCTCCAGAATGTTCTCCTTGAACTGTGAAAGGAATCCCTGGAAGAACTTCGGGAAGAATTTCTTTGGGAACCTCGGGAAGAATTACTTGATTAACTCCAGGAGAAATGCCTGGATAAACTGCAGGAGAAAGGCCTGGGATAACTCTTGCTGGAGCTTTTCCTTGATTTTTCCTTCTGAAATACTTCCTTCATGAGTTCCTTTTGCAGTTCCTTAAAGAGTTCACCCAGAAGTTCTTTCTAAAGTTCATCCTGGAATTCCTCTACAAGTTTCTCTTGGAATTCTTTCAGAAGGTTCTCCGGGAATACCTCCGGATGTTTCTACGGAAATTCCTGCAGATGTTTTTTTTTTCGGGATTCCGCTAATAATTCCGGGATTTCCTACTAAAATTCCTCCAGATGTTCATCCTGGGTCTAGTAATTATTTCTAGAATTCCTTGTTCCATAGAACATACAGGTTGTTTCTGGAATTCATTCGAAAGTTCCTCCTGAAATTCATTCTGAACTTCTTCCCGAAACTTCTCCAACTGTTCTTCTTTCAAATTTCTGGACCTCCTCTAGGAATTATTCTTGGACTTTTTTTTTCAAATACTCTTACTGGAACGCCTGAAGAAACTTCTCATGGATCTACTGTTAGAATTCCTTTAGGAATACACATCTTTTTCCTGAATTTCCTTCAGGTATTCATTAACGAATTTCTGCTGGTATTACTTCAGCAATATGCTCCAGGAATTTCTTTCAGAATTCTACTAGGTTTTAGGAGCATCACTGAAAAAATCAAAAGATATGTATGAAAAACAGGTGAGATCTGGATGTTCAAAGTTGCCGTTCCACGTTTTTTGCGACCTTGGTACTTTAAATTGCAAATCTTGGCTCGGCTTTTGTACTTTGTAGTGTCTCACATTTTGCATTTTGAGCCATGTAGAAATCCAATACTCCACTACTAAGGAGTTATAAATCAACTTCTGCCATACATCTGTTTCCTTCAGTATTCGACTTTCAAACAAATGGCTTCAAATCCTTTAATTGAGAAAATATTCGGAAATTACCGAAATTGGAAACAGTTTTGGTTCGTGCTCCCCAACCCTTTCCATTCTCAGAACGGAGGAGACGAAGCAAAAAACATGGTTCTTTTTTCGAACATCAATCCTCCTCCACCCGCACAGCCGAATGGATTCACTCCGCACTTCGGTTGTGCAGTTTTTATTATGTTGGTCATTACCCCTGCCCCTTGAGTAAAACTCACAAGTGAGATGGCAAAGTTATGGCGATGTGGGGGATGCCTGGCAGTCAAAAGTTTTTCACTTACTCCACAGTTGGTCGACATTGAGCTGGGTCCTGATTCGAGCAACACCTCGATCGTTTTCGGGTGCACGTTCAGCACGTGGTCGTAATTTTTCTCCCCCCTTGCGTTCGCTTTTTGTCGGTCAAGAAACAACGGCTGCCTGTTGTGGTGTGGCGGAGGGTGTATATATTTCAAGCTGAAAAAGTTTATGCGCTCAATTGAGTTGCTGGAAGTGGAGTTTCAGAAGAAATGACGAGCAGTTCGGGTTCGATTTTACGCTGAGAGTGGTGTGGGTGCGACTTGACTTTGTAAAACTTTTCATGGCTTAAGGTGGGGTCGAATGATGAAAGGTGGCTGTTGCCGAAGGAAGTTTGTTTCAAGACTTTTGGACGTGAGGTGTTACTTTCTTGCTGTATAAATCATCATTTTTCTTTTCATTTGAACAAATTATGGTTTCAATGGAATTTGGTTTGAATGTCGGCGTAAAGTTCCTTGGACATGGAAAGCATTTAACAATTTTAAATCAAATTCGTTTGTTAACAGATGTAGATGACGTGATTGGAATGTTCCAATGATTTCGACTTCTTGCGTCTTTGTGCTTCTTGACTTGTGTAATGACCCAATTTATCCGCCAATTCAGAGTAGACAAACAATTTGCCTCTAATAGCTAGTCTACATAGCTAGGAGCCAATATCCCTCCCCAAGTGTACCAAACCCGCATAAATTGCACGCTCATTCAATGGTTTACACTTGCAAAATGGGAAAAGTTAACAATCGCAAAGCAGGTGCCTTCTGCATCAGCCAAAACCGATTCCCAAGAACAAGCACAGTTCCATCCAAATTAACCTCAACCCGCGCCCGAAGGGAGGACAAAGTTCAATCAGCTAATTACCATCAGAATGTCCGTCTCGCCACATTCGTTCGGTTCCAGCTTGGAGGGCAGACGAAACTCGGAGAAAACAATCTGAAATTAGGGAGAGGTGGTCGGTTTGGGTGAGATTAGAAAAGCGGTTAGTTTCTTCGGTCGGGGGAGCAAATGCGTACCTGGATCCGTTCCACTCCCTGGCCAACGAACTCGTACAGCTCGCAGGTGGCCGACGGGAAAACTCCCGACCGTTTGTGGGACGGTGCAATGCTGCCGTTTCGCATTTGGATCGAACTAAAAGTGTGCGGTTTGCAGTGTGGCGGACCTGAAACAAGAGAACAGAAGAGAAAGTTTGTTAAAACGTGGAGCTGCTGATGGTTGGGAATTCTTTCGACGGGATTTGTGCAAAAACTTTCCAAATCTGTGGCAAAGCTTCTGAATAAGCGCGATAACGCGTTCCAGTAAGCTCTTCCGTGTCGGATTTGTGGGTTCCAATCGGTAGCTCTAAAAGGGGTTGGTGTTGCATGGCCGAATTACATTTGACCTAACGTGATTCAATGGCGAATAAAAATTGCTTGCATAAATGTCGTATGTTACTTTTTCCCTAATTTAGATTACTGATAACCTGAAAATTTATCAAAGCTCATCCCCGTGCAAAAAACCTTATAAAAAATCAGCTTGCATGCAAATGGACAAAACGTCTTTATCTAAATCGCGTTTTATTTGTTGCGTTGCGTTATGACACAAGGGCGCATTTTTTTTTTGACACCAGAAAACCCAAAAATGATCCTCAACTAAATATCACCGCGGGGAAATGCGGAGAAACTTCGGGGACATTCGAAGTTAAAAGCATGGTTTGTTGTGACAAGTACAAATTGTTGAATTTGATTCAAAACCAACAACTAACCAGAAAGCATTCGAGCAAACGAATTTCAGTAAAATGCTCAGATTCCATCTCTGGATTTTCGGGACACGAAAAGCAGCAGCTAATGGTGTTGAAACTTTGCGAAGATTAGATAATTTAATTAAACTGTGTGTTCGTGCCGGTAGTGCCGAAGGAAACCACTTTCAATTTCGGTGATCTTCGCCAGTGAGTGTGTCTTGCCCTTGCCTGTCATCTGATTGCCATCTTGTGTGAGGGCATAGTTGGCTTTGCGCTTTTCTGGTCTAGTAAATATCTTAGTTGGCGCTGACAGGCACGAGACCATTTCTCTGGTTGCTGTCTATGTGCGCTACAATGTGTGACTAATTAAAATAGCGCGAACTTTGTGCCTGGTTTGTAAAGTAGTTTTGAATTGTTTACATAAAGTTTGTAAGCCCCAACGGAGGTAACGGCAAAGCCTAGTTCCTTTATCTTGAAAACAGTGTGTCACTGTAAACTTCTCCATTCTAAAAATATGTTCGGCCGTCCAACCTTCAAGCATTTCGAACTGTCAAACTTGAAGTGGTCACTCAACTTCCGAAATATGAAATACTTGTCAAGGTTTACCGATCTTTTTTTATGCGTCGCATGTTCAACGAACATGTACTATTTTTGCGACGCAAAAGGCACGTTCACAAGAACCGAGTTTTAAATACGAAAAAAAAACCTCATTCATGATCTTGAAAGATGATCTCATGAGACGATATCACGCATGTATGAGTACAGTTTAAAGCATTCTTTTGTCATTGACGTAAATCTTTTTTTAATGTTTTCGACCTCGCCACCACCAATTTCAACGATCTTTCAGACTCCCGCACCCAGGAGAAAAGAAGCTAATTTGATTGATACCGCTCGAAAGGAGCCCCACTCGGAGGAAAACGTGGCTTATCAAACCGCTAAAAATACGCCACTTGTTTATTAGATTTGAAATTACTTTCTTTCACCCACACGCGATTATTGTCTTGGATGTCACATCGTTCTCCGATTCAGATTTCGAACGGTCGTTAAACAAAGAACCGTCTATTTTTATTCGTGTTCTGCGCTGGTTAAAATTATCAATCAAGCCGGTGATAATAACAACAACTAAGAGCAAGATCTTAGTGACGACTTAGGTTTCGTTGTCGTTTGAACGAGTTAAAATGTCGGAAACATTGGTTATCAATTGATTTAATGATCTCCTGTGTTACTAGAATTCAAATTTGGCTATTTAAAAAAAAGTAGGAACACCCAGATTATTGTATTTGTTAGAAGTATATGGTCATTTTGATTGGAAATCTCCCACAGTGGACAGCAGCTTCCGATTCGAATTGAGTAACCCCATCAACATTTATTTAACAAGTTCATTGTTTGCCCGCGAGCAGATGAATCTTTGAGCCATCGTCGGTTCTTCGCTGAATGCGTCATCGTCATCAGCGAAAAAGACGGCGTGGTTTTTCGTCGATAAACTGGCGGCGATGATGGCTGCTTTCGATTTCTATTTACGGTCAAGAAAAGCAAGGATGTGTTGTTATTGTCTTTGGATGTCCGGCATGACGTGATGTTTTTCCGCGCGAAGTTCTTTGTTCGCTTGAATCGAGTCAACTCTATTTCGGGTGTTGACGGGTCATGCTTTTTGATTGCATTTTGGCAAGGAATAAAAGAAATGCTTTTGGAAAACATTCGATTTTATATAATCTGACTTTAAAAAATACAATTTAGGAATGAAGCATTTTGGAAAGTGTGTGAATTTTGCTGTAAGCAAAGCATCCAACATTCATTGCAGGACTCTGTTTGGACAGATGCGTAGTCGGAATATTTGACCACAACTTGAATTAAAACACATTTGGGACTTTTCAGTAGAATGTATTTACTAGCCATAAAACGAGTTAGGACTATCATATTCAATTTCATCACTTGATTGTTATATTACTGATACATATTTCAACAATAGAGCCGTTCTCAGTGTCTTGTATTGAACTAAGTAGGGTCTATCAAGTGGCGAAATTAAACGATATATTCCTATTTCGTCTTGATTCTGGGAGTTATTGATCATTTTGCAAAAGCTTCGTAGTTTTTTTTTCACTAATTTGCCCATGTCGCGGAAATTTCGTATTTTGCCCAAAGTCGTCGTTAGCTGGTACCACGTGGTAGAGGAAGAGGCTGCTCTGTCCGATATTAGCCAGGATTGCCGGAAGAAAGGGGTGGCGGTTGGTTGCCAGTATTGACAGGACGCTCTGTGAATCCATCACAACGAGTCGAGGTGCTTTCACCGGATTAGATGCCTATTCCTACCTTACCTTCCGCTTTTGAGCCGTTTGTATACCGGATTGTTAAAAATTGATGCACGTCGTTGATTTGCTGTTCAAACATGCTTTGAGCTTGCTGCTTGTTTGGTCCGTTTTCCAGCTGCTTTTTTAGCGTTCGTCCTCCTTTCATTTCCTTGGTCCGACGCGGTGGAGACCGGCGACTTTGGGAAGATCCGTTTGACACAGTTGGCAGAATTTTTGGTTTGGTTGGATGGAGCGAGCTGCAGAAGCTGTCACTACTTCTGGTCTTCTCTAGTTAGCCGATTGTTCTGCTGCAAAGCGCAGAAGTGGCCCTGTAGCGAAAAGGCAACACACCAGCTTCAGCACACGCTATAATCACCGGTGTGAATGGTAGAAGGCCGAAAAACAACCTTATCGAATGGTTGTAGACAGTTGCGAGGAATCGAAAAAGTTCAAGAAAATTGCTGGATGTCAGTCAGAGGACGTACAGGAAACGGCACGTAATTACTACGTCTGCTACATAAAACCGAGTGGGGCGATAGTTCCTGGTTCGTTATCGGGAGATTAACTTGACCATCTTTGTGCTCGCTTTGCACGCACTACGGATTACCTTGAAGTGCTCGTAGTGCATTTTGAATGTGAGGTGCCTGACCATCGTAACTCCCAGGAGTTTTACGCAGTTTTTGGTCAGGGCGTGTTCTCCATGCAAAACAAAGCCAAATTGACAAGATCCTTCTTCTTCTTCTTTTTCTTATTATTGGCATTACATCCCCACACTGACAGAGCCGCCTCACAGCTTATTTTTTATTAAGCACTTCCACAGTTATTAACTGCGAGGTTTCTAAGCCAAGTTACTATTTTTGCATTCGTATATCATGGGGGCCAACACGATGATACTTTTATGCCCAGGGAAGTCGAGACAATTTCCAATCTGAAAATTGTCTACACCGGCACCAGGAATCGAACCCAGGAACCATCAGCATGGTCTTGCTTTGTAGCCGCGCGTCTTACCGCACGGCTAAGGAGGGCCCCAGACAAGATCCGTTTCCACAAAGCGACCGGGAAAGAAACCATGCTGATACGGGCTGATGTAATTCTTGCAGGAAGCGAACATTTTATCGTTCATTAGCGAAATGACAAAACAAGTAGAAACATATTTTTTTGGGATGTGATAAACCGTCCGAACTGTCCTTAAGTTCAGAACTTGCGATCTACAGCCACAACACAATCATTTTTCGTCATTCCAAGCTTGGATATGCATTCAACCATTTCCATAACATGTTCCAGGAGATCAAGAGACATAATCAGATGGTTATGGGATATCCTAAGTCTTCCAAATCATCCTTGAGTCCAGAACTTGTGATCTACAGCCACGACACAAGCTTTTTTCGTCACTCCAAGCTTGGATATGTACTCAACCATGTCCATAACATATTCCAGAAGATCAAGAGACATGGTAAGAAAGTTTTGAAATATCCTGGATCATCCTAATTAACCTTGAGTTCAGAACTTGCGATCTACAGCCACGACACTCACTTTTTTCGTCATTCCAAGTTTGGGTATGTATTCAACCGTGTCTATAACAAACTTCTGAAAATCAAAAGACATGGTCAGATGGTTTTGGGGTAGCCTGGGCCATATAAAGCGTTCTTAAGTTCAGATCTTGCGATCTACAACAATTGTAATAATCACATACATATAGCAGCGTTGGAAAAGGATTTCATAGTAACTGTAGATCACTAGTTAAAAGAATAGTTTAGATGAGCTAGAATCAGGGTTGTTAATCGATAAATTATCATCGTTAATTTAACGCCAACTTCGATAACGATAACGCTTTTACGATAATGCTTCGTTGACGATAAAGTGAGCGTTGAATTAACGTTATCGTTATCGAGTATTCGTTGATTTATCGATAATTATCGAGTTAACTGTAACATTACTATAGTTCAAAGTGCAAATATCTATTTTAAAACTATTGTATCGCCTTACAATATTCAGGAAAGCCTTTAGATCCTAAAATTAAATTGCGATTCAAGGAGGTCGCCGAATTGACCAAAACATTATTTCGTTCAATCATTAAAGTTCTTTCAGAGTCGCAGTTGTTCATAATAGAGAATCTGAGAGCATTTTTAATGTCTACTCATACTTATGTTTAATCTAGCACAAAACTTCTGTTTTGAAGATCCAGAGCACCCAGTTATATGAATATTTTATGACTCACAGTTTAGACTAAACTCCTTAGTCTAACCAAATCATATTGAATAGGTGACGAGGTTAGTCCACAAATCTGTTGAGAGAATGTTTACTCGGTACTGGTGCTGCCTGGAATGCAGCACAACAGATCGCTGCATCAAATAAATTTCTAGTACTTGGATCCCAATATATTTCCGAGGGGTTCCATTTCCAGGTGAATATTCTTGCTTATACGATAAGGATTGGCGAAGGAAAGTTATCATGCTCTCTCATTAAAAGCGTACTTATATTTCAGTGTCACTGTCTCAGAGAATTAAGTCCGCCTGGGTAGTGCAAATTTCAGCGATCTTCTTATTGGAACATCTATGCTGCATAGTGAAAAAAAAAAACACTAAACCACCAAAAGAGCACCTCACTTCTCATCGTTTCGTAGAGTAGCAGGCATTAAGCAATAATTTTAGAGTGCCCCGCTTCAATCAAAATTAACTCTCATCAACCAGCTTCAAACAATTTGTTCGATTCTCAGCTCCTGTCAAAATTTTACACAAACTTTATTCGCCTAATCTAGTAACCCCATTATCGCAAAATTATCGAGTTAACTTACGTTAAATTATCGAACTCCGATAATAATTCAGTTGATTCATCGTTATCGTAGCAACCGATAACGTTGATCACAATCAACTTTATCGGCGATAACGATAAATTCACGATTAACAACCCTGCCTAGAATATCCAAAAATATATCTATGACTGTAGAATTCCAGGAGATGCAATGCATATAGTTGAATATGTATCAAAAGCTTGAGTAGTGGTAAAACCATGGCTATAACTGTTGACTGCACCTCAAGGATAGTTTGGATGACTTTGAACATTTATACTATCTCCCGATTCATTTTATACTTCCAGTGGATGTAACGGGTGTGGTTGATATCGTATCAAATTTTGAGTAAGGAGAAAAGCTACTGTCACAAATAATGATCGCACGTCACGAACACAAGAACAGTTTGGATATCTCAGATCAATCTATCGGGTTTTTTCTTTCTTCCAATAGATGTGATGAACAGAGTTGAACGTAAATCTAGACATCGAATGACAAAAAGCACTCGTTTGCAAGCTTAAGAACATAGATTCTGTGCTACAAAACAGTTTGGATGACCTAGAATTTTCCAAGTATCGCATTTTTGAGCCGGGAGATCTCCTAGGAGCTGTGATGGATATAACTGAATGCATATTGAAGCTTTGAGGACTAAAAATAAACTTTCTTGCAGCTGTTAATCCGAAGTCCTGAACTAAAGGACAGTTTGGATTTTCCAGAATATCTCAATACATATACAGGAAACCTTTTGAGCGATTTAGATATCCGACCTACGGACTGTTCGCGAGAACGATGGCCCAATCTTGATTAAAACCCACAACCTCATATTTTTACACAAACTTTTACCATCAATACACATAATATTAAGCATATGCGGTATTTCGAAAAATTTCGTTTCAGGTGGTTCGAAACGAAATTCCGCGGAATTTCGCGGAATTTGAGCATGGCGAAATCTGATTTCTTGATTTCGTTTCGTTTCGTAAAATTACAAAAATTTCGCTAGAAAAAACTAGTTTCAAACGAAATTTAACGGAATTCCGCGGAATTTCGAAACAAATTTAAACTTAAACCATACTTTATATTATCAAAAATTTTGGCTGCGCCGCTAAACTATATCGTAAAGTTGTTTTGAAAACTTTAGGTAATACAAATTTTTCTATTAACGCTTACTACATAACCCCATTCTTAGTAGACAAATACGTATGTAGTTTTCTTCTATAAAACGTCTTTAATGTTTCCAAGATTAAAATTCAAATTATGTGATATTTTTTTTACTATTTGCACAATATGAATGCGGAATCGATCGTGGGACGGCAGTGAGAGAAAAAAAATCTACCTTGCGTAGCAGAAATTTGTTTAACCAGTGTGCAATCTATCGTGTTGATGCTGATCACGCCAGCTAGTGTGGGAGAACGCGAAGTGATAAAACTAATGTCTGCACCGTAGAGCACAAAATTATTTAGAGCGGAATCGATCGTGTTGTAGAAGCTTATTAAACGAAGTACATTGATCTTGCGTTAGATATGGGTCTGTGAAATTCATTCTGAAATACATAACTTTATGCATTTTAGAAAGGTGCACAGGATTCTTTTAGTAAGCAAATGTATGCTATATGGAAATAAAAAGTATTCTACCAGGATTTGCGTAACAAATGTTTCATGTGCCGAGCGGAAGGTCACCGGAAGGATGCGTGTCCATAAAGAATAAAAAAAGAACAAAAATGATTAACTGGTGGAATTAAATGGACAGTACTTAATTCGTCTTAGACGGTTTAATACATTCCACTAAAAGAGCTTAATATATTTTTCCGAAAAATGAACGATCAAAAGAAACGATCAATCGGAAAGAAAGAGGCGAATATGGCAACGCAAGGTCGGCAACGGAAATCGTATTCCGGTGTCGTTATTGGATTTGATGCAGCAACCCGTCAAACATCATTGGATGCAGCGCAGAACGACGTAAAAGAAGTGGCTGAGGAAGAAGTTATTGGATACCGATTCAACTGAACGGATGGAACCATTTTAAATTCCCGATTTAATGGTGGAACGCGAAAGACTAGCAGAAACTATGACATTCAAGAATAATACAGATCGGATCTGGTTCGTGAAGAAAGGAATCATGGGCTACACGGACTCCTACAGAAAAATGAGAGAGGAAGAGGATAAAAAGCAACTAGCGCAGTCTACGAGTCAGCGACGGGATCGTTTGGTTCCTGAAGGATCAATGGATCGATCCCCACAAAAGAAGACCTCACGCAGAAATGTTTCTAAAACTTTTTCGGGATAATTAGTTCTATAATTTCTTATGTTTTCGGCTCCGTAGAGTTTATTATTAAACATCCGAGCCTCATAAATAAACTGATTGGTAAAAATGTGTGCTATATATATGTAGACGAAGAATAAGAAGGAATAAGTTTTGGCTGTTACGCTCTTTTCAAATGTTGTTCTAGTAATATCAATTCTCTATCTGCGTATACGCTTGGCAGATGTGGATACAAAACTGAGTATCCCACTGAATAAAAAAATAAATCTAAGCATTCATTTCCTTATTTTGACTTAGCACGATACTATAAAACCAGGCTGACAAGACAATATGAATAGAGGTGTGCGCCGGTCCGAAAATCGTCGGCGGCGGCGTTTGTCAAAATTTTGGTCGGCGGTGGCGGCGTTTTCGGCGTCACGCTGAAAGCCATTTTAGCGGCGGCGTGAATCGGTGTGGAGATTTTAAACGTTTGTTTTTTAAGTTTTTTTTTTCTGCATTTTTACAGGATGTTTTCAAAACTTCAACGAGAGAATCTTTTGCATTTTGTCTGAAAAATCTGACGAACTTCTCCCTAAAATTCTCTGAGCTTTTCCAAAGTATTCATTTGAAAATTATTTTGGAATTTCCTTAGCAACTACTTTGAAGTTTTGATAACTCTTCGGAATTTCCAAAGAAGCACTTTGGAATTTTCAAGGAAAATTGTTTCAGTTGCTACAGGAAAATGTTCGGAAAATCCACGGAAAGTTTCTGTTGAGTATTCTTCGAAATATACACAGAAAAATTTTCAGATTTTCTACGGGAGATTGTTAAAAATGTGGACATCAACAAAACAAAATTAGATTTCAACAGCGAATTGATCATAATTTTCATAAGAATATCATTGGAATTTGCCCGGGGTTTTTTTTTTAATTTTCTATGGAAAATTCTTCGGAATTTCCGAGGTGAATGTTATCTAATCTAAACCAAAATTGTTCAGAGCTCCTACGTGATTTTTTAATTTTTTTTATGGGAAACAGTTTGGTATTTCAACGAAAAAATCGGATTTTTGAAGGAATTTCTTTGGATTTCTACAGGAAATTTATTGTATTGTACATAAGAAATTCGTCGGAAAAATTCAAAACAAAATTATTAAAAAGAAGCAGGGTTGTTTGACCGAAAATCATTTGGCGAAAGCCATTAAACCGAATAATACGTTAAGTCAAAAATCATCCAGCAGAATTGTATTTAATCGAAATGAACATTTGGGCAAAACGGTTATTCAACGAAAACCAGTTTGGCCAAATTTTCATTTGGTCAAAGCACTCTTCCCCAATACGTCATTTGGCTGATATGGTCATTTGGCTGAATAGGTTATAAGACTGAAAATGTCGTTATGAATGGATGTTTGACATAAAAGATCATTTGGTCAAAAATATTGCTTACTGTACGGTAATATGGTCAAAAATATCCAACAGTTTTTTTAGCTGAAAATGTCATTTTGCCGAAATGGTTGTCTGTCCGAAAAAAAATTTGATCGACTAGATCATTTGGCCGAAAACGTCATTTGGTGGAAATGGTCGTTTGGCAGAAAAAATCCTTTGGCCCGAAAATGTCCTTTCTGCAAAAAAAACCATTTCAGCCAAACAGCATTGTCTGCCAAATGACCAATTCAGTCGAGCGACACTTTCAGTCGAATGCTTATTTCAGCCAAATGACCCTTTCGGCTAATTGAGCTATTCGGTCATCTGTTTTTTTCAGCCAAAGGAACTGTTCGACCAAATGACATTTTCGACAAAGTAATTTTAGACTAGATGTTCAGCCAAATGTAGTATATTAGGCCAACCAACTTTCGGACATACCAACAAACCACTCAAGCTTTAGCTGGAATAAGGGCGAATGTCGCAAGGAAGAATTTTCTTCACCGACTTCCCCTCTTTTGAACAAAAGTGACAAGCAGGGGATTTCTTTAAAGTTTATCAGAAAACTAGATAGAGCTTGAATTTTAGCTATACAGTCGACTCTCTACATCTCGATGATCTATATATAGATATCTCTCCTTATGTCGATAGTTTTCTCGGTCCCTCCAATCTACATACATTCGGGCCTTCTACATCTCGATAACCTACATATCTCGATGTCTTCTTCTTTCTATTGGCATCACATCCCCCACTGGACATTGACACCTCGTAGCTTAGTGTTCATTCAGCACTTCCACAGTTATTAACTGCGAGGTGTCTAAGCCAAGGTACCATTTTTGCATTTGAATATCATTAGGCTAACACGATGATACTTTTATGCCCAGGGAAATCAAGACAATTTCCACCGGGAATCGAACCCAGCCACCATCAGCATGGTCTTACTTTGTAGCCGCGTGTCTTACCGCTAGGCTAAGGAGCACCCCTTATCGCGATGTGTTCTGGTCATTTTTTGTTCAAGTTTCTTTCTCTCTATGTCGAATTTCTCGTGCGAATTTCTAGGCTACTAGACCATCTTTGAACAATAACAGTCACATAAGCGCTTTGAGGTTCCCCCAAACACACGCGATAGAATGTACATAACCTTAAGGCTCAAGACTCCATCACAATGTTTTGAAAATTAATGACTGTATCGCTTGTTTGTAATAGTGAGGCAATTGGTACGGAAAAGTGCAGCAGCGATAAATAAATTTTTTTACAATTGGGGTGGGTGGAAATGGGGTGTAAAAAAATATGCCAGCTGATGCATAATGTTTAAACATGTTTAAATATTTATTTTTCGTTTATTTGTTCAATCCGACAAACAGCAATGATTTTTTCCAATAAATAAATCTAACAACGGTGAAAAGATGATTATTTTCTTGGGTATGCACACCTTTGTTCACTCAAAATAATTTTCACTTAAGAGTTACATGAAAACATATGCGGATATTTTCCATCTAGTTTCGTTTGTAGAAGTTAAATGATTTGTTAGTGATGGTACTCAAGCTCTCAATTCACTAAAAAATGTAATTAAATTTAAGTGAATTGAAATTTCAACAAACACATAGGTTTTAAGTGAATTGGAATAATAGTTTGCGCAATACCCGTGTGAGTGATAATAATTCCCGTCCACTAGAAGCGGACGGGACCAAAAATAGAGTTATGAAATATTTATTTCATACTCAAAGGCTTATTTTTGTAAATTGCTCTCATGATGTTTCTGCACAATTTTTCATTAGCGATTGATGCAAAACATAGACGTCGGTCTGAGTACCCCACTCATATATTTTTCATACATTCGTGACAAGTAGTATTCACTAGAAAAGAATATAGATATTGTTTTCTACGTTTTCATTTAAATTTCACTACATTTCTTTTTGGTAGGCATATGACATGTGAGTAAGTTTTATTAGACACAAGTAAGGTCGTCATAAATGTAGATTTTTAAAGCCTATCTGATTTTTATAGTGGAAATTAAGTGACAATTATTTTGAGTGTTTGCTTGTTGGCGTGGACGTGGCTGGCGTGTACGTTGTATTGTTGGGATTGAATGAAGTTGCACAGCGTAGATTTTGTACTCACCATTTAACTTATTGCGCTAGTGAATTGGAGTCTTCCGCATTTTATTGCATTTACAATACGGTCGTCAAATTTGTCTCTCACTTCTATTTTTGGAAAGCAGTTTTCGACAGTTTTTGGACGTGAAGTGAATTTATCGGTAGTCAAGATTGAATAAAAAGGTAAAACTCAGTTAGTGAATATGTTTTAGGAGTGATTAAATCAAGGAAACAGTGGGAAAAGATCAAGAGAAAAATCAAGTTGCGTGTGTATGTGTTAGCTCCGAACGTTCGGAGTTAGTATGCGTTCAAAACACTTATTATAGATGAGATTCAGTGACTTATTCACAATCAAAATCAGTCGTATTTGAAGTGCTTGAGAGAAAAATCTTCGGAAACTCCTCGAGAAAATTCTTCAGAATTTCGAAGTTTTCTTGTAAAACTCTGCGGAAATTCCAACACTTTTTTTTTATTTTAACTTTTTCAGGACTCTTCAGATTTTCTTTGAATAACTCCATGAAATTTACTCGGGAAACCCTTTGGAATTGACATGAAAAACGTTTTGAACTTTTCACGGAAAAATCTTCCGAACCACTAAGGGTCTGTTCACAAATTACGTAACGCTTCTGGGGGGGGGGGGAGGTCCAACTTGCGTTATACTTTGTTACACTGAAAGGTGGGGGAGGGGGTGGGTACTACCAAATGTTACGCATAACGCAAATAAAAATTTATTTAAATTTCTTTTTTTAAACACTGATTGAAGTAATTGCTGTTTACCAATATCGTATATTAGTCATTATAGAAATCAAGCATGCTGACATAGCGGGACTGATATGCATAAAAATCTTCTTCTTATTGGCATTACATCCCCCACTGGGACATTGCCGCCTCGCAGCTTAGTGTTCATTTAGCACTTCCACAGTTATTTATTAACTGCGAGGTTTCTTAGCCATTCGTATATCATGAGGATCGAGACAGTTTCCAATCCGAAAATTGCCTAGACCGGCACCAGGAATCGAACCCAGCCACCCTCAGCATGGTCTTGCTTTGTAGCCGCGCGTTTTACCGCTAGGCTAAGGAGGGCCCGTAAAATGCGTAAAAATACCAAGCGAATATTGTATTTCTCAACACCACAGTTCCGCAAAACTGTAAATGTAAATGGTTATGATCGCAAATTCTATTTTCGTTTCTACTAGCTGCATTCTTGATATTCTTGATTTTTAATCATGTGCCGTCCCTATTCTAACAGTGTTACCAAAATACAAAATACCAAGACCCAAATGCTTCAGAGAAGGGAAAAAAATTACAGTTACGCGTTACATGGGGGAGGGAGGGGGTACCAAAACTGTTACTTTTTGTTACGAGGGGGGGGGAGGGGGTCAAAAACTCGGATTTTTGCGTTACGTAATTTGTGAACAGACCCTAATCGGAATTTCCTCGTGAAAATCTTTGTAATTGATTGGGGACATTTTTTAAATATCCGTGGGAAACTCTTCCGATTTTCCTAGAAAAACTCATCGCAATTTTCTCGAGAAACGCTTCCGAATTCCTAAAGGAAATTTCAAATTTCTCCAAGAAACGCCCCGAAAATTCCCAAAGTAATTCCGAAAAACTCTCGTAATTACCTCTGAAAAATCATCCAAATTTACTCGGGAAATAATTCTGAATTCCCTCTGAAAACCCAGATTAATCCACCCAGCGGTGATGGCGCCTTTCTCGCGCAAAAAGGTAATAAATGTAGCCTTTACGCTTACACCTCGATGATGTACAAGAAAGGCAAAACAGTTACACCGTCTAATGTTATGATAGAAAATTTGCACTAGTAGACGACAGATGGCGCTTCTTATGTTCGAATTTTGACTTTCGGACAATTTCATAGTACTATGAAACTGAACGAAGAGCATACTTACGCCTAAATGCGTGCAACACGAGCATCTTTATAGTACGATGAAACTCTTAATGGGAAGCCATGGATAAAATATTCATAGATGCAAGGCATTTTTCATAACACATTGTTGTTCTATGTGACTATGTCTCATCACTATTTTAATATTATCTATTTTTTGCAATTTGCAATTATTATGAAATTCAATAGTGATCAACAGCGTTTTAGTCTCTGTCGGATGCAACTTGTTGCAAGAAAATCGGTTAAGAGTTTCTATGTGAAAATTTGGCTAATGTTTTTTATGGCATTTTGTGCACACACACACGCACACACATACACACACACACACACACGCACACACGGACAGACAGACATTTGTTCAGCTCATCGAGCTGAGTCGAATGGTATATAACACTATGTGTCTCCGGGACTTCTATCAAAAGTTCGATTTTGGAGTGAAATGATAGCCTTTCGGTACAACTTAGTTGTACGAGAAAGGCAAAAAGGTTAAAATTACTTTGATAATGATATGGAAATGCTAATATCATCTTCCAAACTTAGACGTACATGTTCATGATAGAATTAGAGGCGAAAGTATAGAACCGTCGTGCGGGGCTTCTTTTGATTCCGGGGGCTACTTTGGATTTTTGATTTTTTGAAAAAATAAATGGAAAAATACCAAATTTGGAACAGAAAGTTGCCATCCAACTAACAACAAGACACCCGATTGGTGATAATGACAATTTTATAGTTATTTTCGTTATAATTCTTGTTTTAAAATGTCCAAAGTAGCCCCTGATTTTTCAAAAGAAGCCCCGCACGACGGAATTGATAGTTCCGTTAGGATACGGCAGGCATGCAGAATGTTTTTTTTTATAGAAGTCGATTTGAAAGCGAGCGGAGGGCAATATTTGTGATGGCATATATCGCACGACCTTCCTTCTGCCAAACTCCCGTAGAATATTAGTGTGGAAGCTGATATATCTCCACTGGCAAAAGGAAGGTGGTTTGATTTGCTCATATGCCATCGCGTGCGGAAGGGTTTTCTATCGACGAGTACTGTCTCTAAATTTCTAATATGGCAACCGCGGTTTTGGTTGGAGTTGAAATCAATGAATTTTAACAAGGTTTTGAAAGACAATTTTGTATTTTAAAAATGCATGCGAACCCATTCCGTGTATGTTCTCAATAGCACACTGAACTTTGCATATGATTTTGATACCTGGAAAAGCCTGGAAAACTTTTTTGGATCTAGAATAGACACCCTGAATGTTGCATGACAAAGGAAATGTTGCGTGGCATAAGAATGTTGCATAACACAAAGAATGTTTCATAACAAGAAACATGTTGCACGACATGTTTCCCTTTGCTGGACATAATAGATGTTCAATACCATAGAAAAATTTTCATGGCACAGGAAATGTTTGTTGACTAGAAAATGCGTCAAAAGATCGAAGGTCATAAGGTCGATGGTCAATAGGACGAAAGTACAAAAGGTCGGAAGGGCAAAAAGTCCAAGTTCAAAAGGTAGAAGGACAAAAGGTCGAAAGGACAAAATGTCAAAAAGCAAAGAAGATCGAAAAATGAGAAAAGGTTGAAGGAACAGAAGGTTAAAAAAATAACTGGATTGAAAGGTCATACGGACAAATGATCGAAAGACAAGAGGTCGAAAGAAAATTAATAGTAGAATAGATTATTGATTGCTCTTACGAGTAGTGCCTTATATTTTAAACAGACCCTAGTCTTCAAAGTTTACTTAACCCTCCAACACCCCAAAATAACTATTTTACCTCCCAAAACCGATCTGAACGCATTTTAGGCAAACATTTTAAATTCGCGATGTATCGTTACCCGTTAAAATGTATCGTCTTTTGAGCATATAAAAATAAAATTATTATCACTAGTAGGTGGTATGTTAAGCCAAAAATGACATGACCATTCTATCATTTTGATAAAAACGAATGAAGAACTAGTTTCGGGAATATTGCTGTTGGTAGCGAGGACTAAATACGATGAATCCTTAATAACCACAACTTATTGCTCTAGCTCGAAAAATGGATTAAGCTAGGGGTCTGTTTGGCAGATTTTACACTGTATCATACAACGAAAAAGGGATCTACCGTGATACAGGAGAGCCACTAAAATATAAATCAAAGCAATCGTGGTACTTCTCTAGCAGTCAAAGACATGTGGTCAACCATCAGGGACTGGAGAGAAAGTTTATTATCAGACTTCCACTTGCCTAGCAGCATGATAATCTCCACAATTCCTCTCCATATTTTTCGGGTTTTTCGAACCCCCTTCCCCCATGTAAGATTTTTCCCATAAAAATTATTTTTGGTTTATATGGAGCATAAGAAAATGACAGATCCCCCTCCTCCCATATGTGCTTACGTAATAAGTGTACGACCCCCAACATTCGTGAAGGATTCTCATCAGAATCCGAGAAAAAATGACCATCAGAATCCAAGATGATTTCTCATTATAATCTCTAAAGTATTCCTCTAAAGTAGAATCATCGAAGTATTCCAAACGCAAGAATTCATGATAGATTCTTTTCGGTATCAGTATCGGTAAATTCCTCCGGAGTCGTTCGAAGATTTGCTTCGGAATCGTTCGGAGATTTGCTTCGGAGTTTCTTAACGATTTGTTTTAGAACACTTCGACGGTTTGCTTCGGAATTCCTTGAATATTTAATTCAGAGTCTCTCGACGTTTTGCCCTGGAATCTCTCAATGATTTGCTTCGGAATCTCTTTGACGATTTGTTTCGGAATCCCTTGTCGAATTGCTCCGGAATCATTCTACAATTCGCTTCGGAATACATCGAGGGTTTGCTTCGAAATTTTATTACGATTTTATTAGATTATTATTAGATTTATTACGAACTCCCTCGACGATTTACTTCGAAATCATTCGACGATTATGATTATGATTTGTTTCGGAATCTCTCAACGATTTGCTTCAACATCCCTGGAGGATTCCCTTCGGAATCACTGGAAGATTCTTTACGGAATCCCAGGAGGATTATTTCGGAATCCCACGAAAAGATTGCTTCGGAATTCTTCGAAGATTTGCTTCTACATCCCTGGAACATTGCCTATGAAATCCCTGGAGCATTCACGTTGGAATCTCTAAAACATTCTCGTCGGAATCTCTGGAATATTCAAGATGGAATTTCTGAAACATTCCCGTCGACATCCCGGGAAGATTTGGAATCCATGGAACATTCCCTTCGGACTGGAACATTGCTGTCGGAACCCCTGGTGGATTGACTATAGGCCACCAGATATCGGTGCTAGTTACGCCAATACCTAAAAGGATCCTAAGCACCCGTTTGTCGTATACTCCTCCTCGAGCATGGTCCAAGTTTCATGTCTGTAGAGGACTACCGATCAGATACTGAATAGAGAAGGCAATAAACGAGGTATGCTGCAAGGGCTGTTGAAGATTAGAATAGAGGTCAAGGCGTGGAATGCCGAATTGACTGAAGAGAGCAACGTACAGGATACGATTCCATTCCATTCCATTCCGTTTCCAGACGAACGTACCGACAAATGGTACAGCAAACAAATGTTTCATTGAAGATGCTGGAATCTACTAAGACAGTTAGCACGAAAAGATCATCTTTCGGGTTAGCGACACGGCCCACACAAATTGATAAACAACGTTGATCTGGACTAGAAATACTAACCATAACGATGATTAGCGCCGACCAAGGCAATCTCAAGTAACTTTTTGGTTTTATAACTGGACTTCTAAAAAACTTTTATAGAATCCGAATGTCAGTGAGGAAAAGAACAAGGAAAACGACACGAATAGTTACAACCATATACGGAACCAAAATCGATTGAGAAATGTCGACTAGGCACTGTTGTATTTATATAAGGGGCTGTCGAGTGTCCCTATGGGGTCGTACACATATTACGTAAGCACTTATGGGAGGAGGGGGGCCTGTCATTTTCTTACGCTCCATATACAAAAAATGTATGAAGAAAATCTTACATGGGGGCACAATGGTCGGATTCGTCAAATTTCACGACATAAATCAATAACTCAAAAACCATCAGTGCTAGAGTTTTGACGTCTTCAGAAGAAATGATCTACAAGAAGAGATCTATTTTTGGTGTAAGTTGTCATTAGGGTGGCCCATCGGTGAAAATTTTTTGGAAACGTATTTTTTTACTCTTTTGAGTTAGGAGTTCATATAATTCTACAAAGTTGTAGAGAATTTAATTCTAAGCATTTTTGCTTAATAAACATTTATTTTATCTCATATAGGTGATGTTTTATGACAAAATTGCTAAATTTAGATAGGGTGATCCCGAAAAAAATAGTTTTTTGCTTCCACTTTCATCAATACAGAATATTTTCAAAAACTGTCTTCGCATCGCTTCACGGTCTTTGGATGGCGCATCTTTTGGTTACATAAGATGGTTGATAGCTTAATTTTCAAGCATATTATAAGCGATTTTTCATGAAAAAGTGATATTTTTCTGAGCATTCTACTGTAGCTAGTAGCAAATATTAGCAAACATTTCAATCTTAATCTGAAAGTATACATGCAGGCCCATCAAATCCATGGTATTTCATTTGTCCATCTTTGTCCACTTTTGTTTGACGATAGTATTATTTTTGTACGAAAAATTAGGGTGAAACACATATATCATCTTTTGGATTTTCACAATATTTGGTAGAATAAAAGACAAGAACACCGTCTTCGACCAGAGGTCGTACAGACTGAACACTTAACACCTAGACAACTGTCAGGACACATAATACCCAGAATTTTTCGATCACGAAATGTTTCCTTCTTACCGAGGCGGGATTCGAGCCCACGCTCCATAGTATATGCCTCTAGACGATTGACGGCGCTAACCGCACGACCACAAAGCCCACAAAGAATCGTTCTTTATCTAAAATATTTAAATCAACTCGTGTGAAAAAGGAGTTGAAAAAACCATTTTGACATTTTAACGATTTTCAAGGTGTTCTCATGAAATAAATGCTTAAGAGCGCTACTTTTGTGGCGAAATACAAAATCATAAAATTCAAGTTGGTTTTTCATGGTTAATATGCAGAATAATTTCTAAACTCTAGCAATGATGGTTTTCGAGTAATCGATTTATGTCGTGAAATTTGACGAATCCGACCATTGTGGGGGGGAGGGGGGCTGAAAATCTAAGAAAAGCTGCTTCCGTAATTAGTGTACGGCCCCTATACCACGTGAACAGTTTAGGGAGGAGAGGGCGTATGGCAACGATACATTTTTTAAAAATTAATATGAGTGGTTGTCTTCGCTGGGACGGGGGTATCTAAAACTGATCAAAACCTGTCCACGTGGTATATGGACGACCCCTAACTATTATCTGATTTTAAATTTAGTATTCAGTTTTCTCCGAAAATAAAACAGGAACTGAAAAAAACCAAATATTTTCAATTTGGGAAAAAAATTCCTCGAAATCCCAATGTGTTTTTCTTTAACTCCGACAGAAGAATAGTGAGAACGAAGGATTGAGGATCGGATTCAAATAGACCAAAAGTTTGCATGAGCATAAGCATGATTTACCGCCCACGGTTGCTGCTCAGTTATTGCCAGGTCAGCTGTAATTACAAAGAGAATCAAAAGATGAAGTTTGGGACTAACATCATCTTCAATGTGTAAGAACTGGTGACCCAAAAATAAGCAATACCAGCGCCGGCCATGTCCGAATGCAGGTCAATTGAGGAATAGGTAGGAAAATGTTGACATAACACTCGCTTTGATAGAAGCCGACGGATATATGGGGTAGAAAGTGTGGCAGGGTTCGTTTTTTTTTTTTGTTCAATTTTCTACCGCACAAAGCAGAACACCTTACTGATGAAAACATGACCGGACTCGACACAAATTTTAACTTTCTGACTAATTTACTCCGCACATAGCAGAACAAAATTTTGATGACCGGCCGATCGTTGTGCTTACTGAAGAAAACACGACCGCACTCGATACAAATTTTTACTTTCTCTCAATGCAATATTATTGATCGACATAAACAACCTAACGAAATCTGAACAATTGAAAATTACATAAAATATTTAAAGTACCCAGTCTAAAGGCCGTCTTGGGCGTTAGAGAGTCAACTATCAAATCTGTCCAGATTCAAGTAGAGCGGAAGTGATAATTAAAGTGAAATAAGAAAACAGTGTTCTTGAAATCAAATTCTAATCTATTGTTTAACGCATGGAAATGGCCATTAAAATTATATGACATGGAAACAAGTCTGAAAAATGAGAGGATACTCATAAGATGAACAAAGTTTAACGATTCTCTTTAAACTGCGTCAGATTATAGCAAAAACATTTCCTGAACTTTATTTGTTTTCCCGATTTTTTATGTTTGAAATTAAAACCCAAGTCAAACGAAGAAAATGTTTCCGAATGTATATCAAAATAAAACCTACCGTATGCTTGAAACATTATGATATGAGCCATTGATAAACCATCAATAAGCACTTGTTAATCACTACTCCACGTTATCTTTCTCTAAATGTCTTACAATTTCTCAGGATCGCCTGATCAAGACGCACGTAATCGCCACGGGTTTGCCCTTGGCAATCGCTCATGGCACCCTTTGATCCCCGTCGAAAGTAAGCAAAACTCGCTTTTGCTCTATTTCATTGTGTCCGCACGATCGACGAACGCCATCGCATCGCTCGTTTACCATTGTTACCGCACTCGATCGACGCCCCATCCATCGCCTCCTTTGTTCAACACCTGTGACGGGCGAACGATTTTTCTTTTTTCCGCACGGGAGCGGCGGGGGAGATATTTTTAAACTAATCGATTCCCGATTTGAACTCGCCAACACCACCACCATCGCAATCGACAGCGACACCGGAGGACCGTGAACCTCATTATGTAGCGTGGTGCCGTTTGTTGTGTAGCTATGTTGCGAGCACAGGAGCACGAGCTGCACCGCGCGATCATTGATGATGATCATCAACCGGCGGCGGTTGGCGATCCCACACTTGAGTCGAAGCCAAGTGAAGATGGGAGACGGAGTCGGTCCATGCTGGGATGGGAAAATGGGTAACGGGAAAAGTCGTTACACGCACACCATTACAGTCGGGATGACTTCTCGGGAGGGGTTTTTTAGTGCCTCGCCGGTATCACTCTAATCAGTCTTGAGATATCTTGCAAAAAGAACAGTTGAATTTCACCGAGGATCGGTATGTTGTGCATTTTCCAATATTGAATTTTCCTTTTTTCTTGAAAGGTGTTTGAATAGTGCTGGGAAGTGGGTGGAGTGCAGATTCATTGATTTCTTGGAGTTTGTGTTTTCCCGGGTAGGAGGGTGTGAAATATCAAAGGAGTGAGTTTTCTATGAGTGACATTATCCCAGTTTTTCATTTATCTGGAGTAACTGTGCTTCACGCATGCGGTGAAAGATATTTGTTTCGTTGTACGTGCTCCAGGCGATGTCTGATGATATCAAGTGTGATTTTTCTACACACATTGAATGAAAAAAGCGGTTGGCTCGTGATCAAATGATTGGCCACGGAAAAGTTGCGGAACAAGGTGTGCGCAAACATAGGCCTTTGATTTCAAAAGTTAATCTCGAAGCGGAACCGGAATTTAATTTCGTTATTGAAAAACTGATTGTGTGGAATTTACGAATCGATTGGTGTCTGTTTGGCATTTTTCCACGCCAGGAAAACAAACATGGATGGGTGAAAGTACGCGCGCTTGCCAGTGGGGGTGCAAAATAACATCAATTAAATTGGAAAAGGATAAAAAACAACGTCCGTCACATCACAGAGTGAAGTGCTAAAACCGTATAAATCGCCAGAAGCGCCACTGATTTTCCACATCGAGTGTGACAAATTGCCAATTTAAATGGACTGTTTGGATGTCTGGATTAATTATTTATTCTGCGTTCGACCTAACCAGCTGGAAGCAGGTCCTTGTTTGTGGTTCGGTTTTCGCGATGTGGCCTTCCGCATCCCGAACCCAATAGCCATAATTTCTCGAAAATTTTAACCCACGGCTCCGGGCTGGCAAACTTCAACGGTCATGTGTGAGAGTGCTACTAAAAATAGTACCAGAGACGGAGTCAAGTGTAGGCACCCAGAATTCGTTTCATAACGTACGAAGGTACGCAGCAAGCAAGCAAACTTTTGGGGGTTTTTGCCTCTGCAAAGAGCCAAGATCTATTTAAAATTTGGTGCCCCCTCCCAGCACGCTGGGCGAAAAACTCACCGCTTTTCCGAGTGTTCCGTACTCGCACTTACCCACACTACGCCTGTTGCTGCGGTCCGTTTGAACAGGCGCCGAATTAGTCGTTTCTTTCTTTTTTCGCGCATTTTCCGAAGTGTTGTTCTGTTTAATATTATTTTTAAAACACCACAAGCAGCACTATGATGTGTGCGAGCACACACCGGCAACACGAAAAAAAAATGAAACTCATATCTCGGGGGACTCGTTTTGGGGGGCTGTAATCTGGTCGCAAAGGTAGCATAAAAATAATCGGCCAGCCGGTTTCACGCGAACAGGAATGGCCTTCGGCTGGCTGGCGTGTGTGCGTTTTGTGTGTGCTTTCGGCTAGTGGAGTTGATAAAGTTCTTTTGCGAGACTTGAATTTTCCGGCTGAACCGAGCGGAAAAAGTTTGGGACGAAGCTTGTCATAATACCGAAATGGATGATAATCTTGATGTGGCTCGGCCGGGTTGGCGCTTTTTGATTTATTGTGGAAGTTATGGTCGTTTGTCACTTTCTTTTGAATGTTATGCGTCGTGTTAACTTTTGTCACTTGGTTGAATCACTTTAAATCCGTCATTTGCTTTAAACCTATCAAAAGCATCAACAGACAAGTGAATAATCAGAAGAGTACTGATTTAATATAAACGAAATTGCTTTCATAATTGAAGTTTCTATTTCTGTCATCATATCAGATTTCAAATTTCTGTCATTAGATAATTAGATTTATGTCATCAGATAATCAGAAGGTACAATAAAATATAGCTGAAGATGCCCCAAAACGCCCCTGAAGTAAAACGCCTTTTTGGATATTCCCTTATATTTACGGGAAGGCTCTAACACAATTAGACCTAAAATTATGTAAGTCAAAGTGTCAACATAATAGGTAGGAAGGTAGAAAAAATCGAAATATTCCACATTTTGATGATACATCTAACACTTCGGCGAGGCAAAACGCCCTTGTGGGACTAATCTACAGACATGTCCCACGCGTCTCCACGTACTGTCCATACCGGAATGCTGATTTGCCGACGCGTTGTGCGTTGTTCCCTAAGAGTTGCCAGCTGGAAGGCATTTTGCCTCCTGGCTTTTCCGGCAATGAAATATCACAACTTTTTGAAATGTGAATATTATCAATATGATTGAGATTTTTTACACTTTTAAGATGGCATCCCATCCTCTAAATGGGAATACTCAGAATTGAGCTCAGAGTAAATGAGACAGAATCAACTGAGTGAGACAATCAAAGCATTGCCCTACGCACGATGTTGACATAAACATAGCTTAATATGGCATAACTGACACAAAAAATGATTCCATTGAAATACTAAACAATTAAAGTTTTGTAGGGGATTATTACTTGACATTTTTCAAGCACTTGATACAGTTTCACTTTCAGTTCAAGCATTATCGCAAACGACGCTCCAAAACCCACCCAAAACATCATAACAAAATTATAGTAACCTTATAACAACGCTAGATATTGAAACAACTGTTGATATAATTTAGTAATTGCCAAATGTTTCGAAACAGTGGCTTCTGCAACAATTTGCAAAAAGATGAATTTTGCAGCATACCACGTGTGCTGAAAAAATCGAGTTTTGCAACGAGTTTCAAACGCGATTTTTTGCAATAATGAAAAATGGGCTTCAAAATATTTAATATAATATAATTTACTCCAGGATTAAATTTGACAATCATTAGCTAACTAAAATCTGTGTATGAAACCATCATCATCACAAAATCTCATGTAGATTTCTTGGCAGAAGATCTTTCGATATATTCCAAAAAGATTTATCAAAATACATCAAAGGGGCAAATCGTCAGATTTTAAATAGTTCTGTTTTCGTGGAAGTTACTCTTTGGACAGTATGTACTTTATTTCAAACTCTGTTTTCGAAAATCAGTTTTCCAATGAATCTCTAATGAGAAAATTCAGTTGTTTACAAACATCAAAATAAATGGATAATTTTTGTTTTGATCCAGCTCATTTGCCATGAAGTGTTACGGAGCCGAAAACATGTTTTTCAAAACAGTTTTCAATGACTCTTATACGCTAATGTTAGCTTTGTGGAACCGAAAGACTTGGAAATTCCTCCAGGAATTCCTTAGTGATTTTTTTCTGAAATTCCTTCGAAAATTTCTACGGGATATCCTTCTTCGAGAATTTTTCCAATAATTCTTTAGAAAATTTCTTCAAGAATTCCTTCGAAAATTTCTCCAGGGATTCCTTCGAGACTTCTGGTGAGAATTCTTCCAGGAAATCCTCTAGGAATTCCTTCGAAAAATCCTCATGGAGCTCCTTCGGGAATTTCTATAGGAGTTCCACCGAGAATTCCTCCGGAAATTTCTTCGGGATTTCCTTCAAGAATTGTCTCAGAAAGACCTCTGGTTATTCTTAAGATAATTCCTCCCGGAATTCCCATTGGAATTCTCATTAAATTCCTTTGGGAATACTCGTTATTTTTTTTTAAATTTTCATAAAATTCCTTTTGGAACTCCAACGACATTTTTTCGCGAATTCTCACGAAATTACTTCAAGAATACATCCAGAAAATCCTTCTGGAATTATCCCAGAAATTCCTTTGAAACTTTCCAATTATTCCTTTGGGTATTCCTTCAGAAAATACTTTGTAATTCCTCCAGGAATTCCTTCGGAAATTTCCACAGAGACTCCTTTGGGATTTTTTCCCGGAATTCCATCGAGAATTCCACCTCGAGTTCCTTCGGGAAGTTCTCCAAGAATTCCTCGAGGAATTACATCAAGAATGCCTCCAGGGACGAGATATCCTCTGGGATTTCTTACGGGAATTCTTCCGGAAATTCTCACGAAATTACTTTTTGAAATTCCCATGCAATTCTTTTTGGGAAATTCCTTCTGGAATTCTCTCAAAACTTCTTCAGGAATTCCACCGGGTATTCCTTCGAGAATTCGTCCAACAGTTTCTTCGGAATTCCTCCAATAATTTCTTCAGGAATTCCTCCAAGAAATCCGTTGTTATTTTCTCCTGGAATTCCCCCAGGAAACGCTTTCTTCAATTTCTGGAATTCCTTCGGGAAGTTGTTTAAGAGTTCCTCCAGGAATTATTTCGGGTATTTCTTCAGAAATTCCTCCGGGAAAAACTACGGGATATCCTTCGGGCATTCCTGTGGGAGGTCCAACGGGAATTCTTACGGGAGTTCCAACGGGACATTTTTTCGCGAATTCTCGTGAAATTCCTTTGAGGGTTCCTCCAGGAAATCCTTCGGGAATTCTCCCAGAAATTCTTTCGAAAATTTCTCCAGGAATTCCTTCAAAACTCCTCCAAAAATTCCTTTGGGTATTTCTCCAGGAAATACTTTGTTAATTCCTTTAGGAATTCTTTCAGAAATTTCTACTCCACCCCTTCCAACGAAATATACTTTGGGAATACTTATGGGTATTCCTTCAGGAACTCCCACAAAATTACTTTTTGGAATTCCCATTTATTTAGGAATTACTCCGGGAAAAACTACGGGATATCCTTCGGGCATTCCTATGGGAGGTCCAGCGGGAATTCTTACGGGAGTTCCAACGGGAAATTTCTTGGCGAATTCTCGCGAAATTTCTCTCGGAATTCCTTTGAAGATTCCTCCAAGAAATCCTTCAGGAATTCTCCCAGAAATTCTTTCGAAAATTTCTCCAGGAATTCCTTCGAAATTCCTCCAAAAATTCCTTTGGGTATTTCTCCAGGAAATACTTTGTTAATTCCTTTAGCAATTCCTTCGGACATTTCCCCGGGGATTCTTTCGGGAATTTCTCCGGGAATTCCTTCACAAATTCCTCCTGAAGTTTCTTCGGGAGTTTCATCGGGAAGTTCTCCAAGAATTCCTTTGGGAATGCCTCCAGGAATTCCTTCGAGAATTTCTTCAACTCCACGCCTTCCAACAAGATATACTTTGGGAATTCTTATGGGCATTCCTTCGGGAACTCCCACAAAATTACTTTCTGGAATTTCCATGAAATTCTCTTTGAAATTCCCACGAAATTCCTTCTGGAATTCCCACTAAATTTCTGCAGGAATTCTATCGGCTATTCCTTCTAGAATTCCTCCAGCAATTCCTTCGAGGATTCCTCCAATAATTCCTTTGGGAATTCCAGTAAATCCTTTGTAACTTCTAACAGTAAATCCTTTGTTAACTTCTCCAGAAATTCTCCCAGGAAATCCTTTGGGAATTCCCACGGGAATTATTTCGGGAATTCATTCAGACATTCCTCCGGGAAACACAACGGGATATTTTTGGGCATTCCTATCGGAGGTCCAACGGGAACACAGAAGTTTCAGTGGAACATTTCTTCGCGAATTCTCACGAAATTCGTTCAATAATTCCTCCGGGATTACCTCCAAAAATTCCTTCATGAGTTCCTTCGGGAATTCCTCCAGGAAACCCTCCGAAACTCCAGATTTTCCTTTCCTATAAAATTCCCAAAGAAAATTCCGGACGCATTTCCTAAGAATTCACTGGAGAATTTTCTAAGGAATTCCCGAAAGAATTTCCTGAGAAAGTCCAGAAGGAATTTCTGGTGGGATTCCCGATTCTTGGAGGAATTCCGAAGGATTCTTGGAGGATTTCCTGTAGGAATTTCCTGCAGAATTCCAGAAGGAACTGCATGTGGAATGTTCGAAAAAAATCGGAGAAATTTTGAAAGGAATTCCCGAAGGAGTTCTCACAGGAATAACCATTAGATTTCAGGGAGAATTCCAAAAGGAATTCACGGAGGAATTCACGAAGAAAGTTTCCGGGAGTTTGTTGGAGGAATTCATGGTATAAACCCCGGAGGATTACACGGTTGAAATGGGGAATTCCAGAAAGAATTCGAGGGAGAATTCTCGAACAAACTCCCGGGGGCATTCCCTGAGGAACTCCCGAGCGAATTTCCGAAAGAATTCTCAGAGGAATTTCGGAAAGTAATTTGCGGAGTAACTCATAAAGTAAATCCCGGAGCAATTCCACAAAGAATTTCCCAAGAAATTTCTGAAGAAAATAATGATGGACATTCCAGACAAATTTTAGAAAGAGAAAATTTTCCTAGGAATACACGAAGACATTTTTGTAACCACTCTTCAATAACATGTGCTCATCATTTTGTTCTTGATGTGATAAACTTAGTGCAGACTTAGGCTGTAGTAATCGGAAATCAAAGCAGCGCTTCGTTACCTCCGATGGCTGTGAGTAATATGCATTCGTCGAAAAAAAAAATATTGCAAATACAACGTGTGTGGGAGTTGACGTGGGAGAGACGTCAACTCTAATGCAGCTGCAATGCAGGAAGTTATTTACAACTACCTGATATTTTATGACCAGTACACGCTCACTTGTGCTACCATTATCAATTGGGTAAGGATTCAATTAATAACTCCACTTTCAGATTGAAAACTACTTTGTTTCCAAATCCGCACATTTAGTTTTACAAATTGAAACATGCTACCACATTTTTCCACTTCCAGTCAATAGCTCTAAGTATCCAAGGTGCTGTTGGCGACGTCAATTGTCTAGACGCATGTGCTATGGAGTGTGGGTTCGATTCCCCGCCCCGCCCCGGTAAGAAATATACTTACCGTTATACGAAGAATTCTCCCCTGGTCCACTGAGTCGAAGACTCAGACTGTCTTCTTTACTTCAAAAATCTTTCCAAACACTTCCGAAGTACACCTCTGGTTCACACGAAATCATAGATATTAAAAAAAAATATACTGACGATAAAGATTTTATTGATATTGAAGGGACCATCGACTCATGGAAATATTGAGATGAGGAATATCAAATCTTTGGAAAGCCGTTTGAAGGGACCATCATTTGCTTCCATGAGTCGATATCGAGTCATAGAACATGGACTCATGGAGGTTTGACTGTAAAGCAATATTCAACAACTTAATTTGACAATATTGCGACGATGGAAAAAATGACACAGAAAAATGCCACCGGTCGCGAGCATGGCACACTACGATCTCCTCGGGTGGATTTGATGTCAAATCCGGTCAATGCAGAATCTCGCCACAAACATGGTGAAGCCGCTGCAAGGGCAGAAGTTGCTTTCGAAGGCAATATTTCCAGGCAATTACCACATGAGTGCGTTCAGCCAAACCAATATGAGTCAGTTAGTCAGTTAGTCAGGACATCTCCTTCCTGTACTCTAATCTACAATTCTTTGAGGTTTTCCACGTCGGTTTAAGGAGCAGTGTTACCTTTAGCTTTCCGTATTTGTGTAGTGCCCACTAGGATTTCCAATCAAGTCTTACGACTTTCTTTATCCGATTTCTTGCATCAGCTCAGAACACGGGATTGGTGATGGCATGACCCTGGCACCCAGTCTCAGCTAGCAGCTAAGTGGCGTGTTCCCCAGAATTCCGCCCAAGTAACAAAATTAATTTTATGGTGCACTTCAAGCACACTTGTAGACTTGTGCCTTAGAACCACATGTAAAACCAATTGTTCTATAAAACCAGAAACAGTATTTTAAGCTCTTTTTAGTGGAATGTATTCAACCGTCTAAGATGAGTTAAGTAACCTCCATTTAATTCCACCAATTATTTCGATATCTATGCAGATACGTTTTTCGACCACAACTGTGTGGTCGTCTTCAGTGTCTTGAAGTCGAGTCAAGTACGAGATACTGGAGACGGCCTTACTGTTGAGGTCGAAATACGTATCTGTCAAGATACAATAAAGTGGTGGAATTCAATGGGATTGTACAAACTCGTCTTATGACAAGTGAAGACATTCCACAAAAAAGCTCAAAATAATTTTCTTATCTTCTTTAAATATTTATGGATCATTAAATATTTTCTTCTTGATTAAAAATAACACTGCTTCCGAGCAAGATTAAAGGTGACAATTCGATATTAATGTTTGGTTACGAGAGATGTGAAGTGGGGCCTTTCAAATAACTGACAATCTTTCCAAACTGCAATGGGGCGGCTTCAAATTTAAATAGTTACAATTTTAATGATGGACGATGGAAGAATTATCTTCAAACTGTCCTGGTTGAACTGCAAGTTAAATAAATCGCTGCGTTGGTTGTGTGCCATATAGAGAAAATGCTCAGTGGAAAAGACACTGCATCGATAGGGCTGCCTGTCTGAGACGGTGTGGTTTACACCACACACATGTCCCAACACCACGATATTATACCGGCCCTTAGTTGGATCGACGCTCAAACCTTGCAAAGTTGGTGTTTTATGATCCTGCCGGCGACTTACGGAGAACTTTGGTGTTTCCTTTTTTTGGAAATGTTGCGAGGTGGAGATGTTTACATTGGCGCCAGCCACCGTGTGCAGACACAAGAAGAGGGGGGGGGGGGCAATCTCTGGATATGACAGTCACAAAAGCCGCCAATACCTGGTGGAGAAATTGAAGGACCCCTATATCAGCTCACGCAGCCCCAGTGGGTATAGAGCGAAGAATCCAGGAGGCCATATGAATGCATTGGTTAAAGACTGTGGAGAGAAAGTTATCCAGCTCAAGCCCGTACAGCAGCCTGCTGTCGACCAGTTACGGATGGCCCTGTTATTTGTCCTGTGCTGCTTGGACAGTGCCTTGACTATATTGATCCTAGATATGCAACTGGTTTGGCTGGGGGAAGAAAGTTATCCCCCGGTCATTTTGAACTCCATGGACCAGGGCTGATCATTTAGTTGAAGACTGGGACCGGAAAGACGGTGACGCTTGGGTTTCGCGTTCGGACAGGAGTGCCTCTGACATCCACAAGCAAAATATCATCCGCATAGACTAATGTGAAGATGACCTTGTACGAATCATAACAGGTTCACTGCCATAAACGATCTTTGTAGGACGGCAGGTCCTTGGCCTTGCATGTACGCCCTGGACGCTGAGCTGAGCATATGTTCTGAGAAGTCCGCATAATCCGCCTAAGGACTAAGGGTATGCGATAACACACTTTTTCCTAACGAAACGAAACGAAACAAAATTTAAAATGTCTATGTTGATTCGGATCGAAACGAAACGAAATAAAGATTTCTTTCGATATTTCAAAACGATACGAAATCAAGGTTCATTAAATTCGAAATTTTTCGAAACGAAACGAAATTTTAATTTTTTTTTTCCGCGGAATTTTTTTAAAATTATTTCACATTATGTACGCAATTCTGATTTCACTTTTTCGAAGTCGAATAACTGTTTTGCGACCAAAAGAGTTACAATAACAGTAAAGACAATCTGTGATAAATCGCCACATTTTCACCGCATATACCATTGGCGATAAGACAATACCCCTGCATTTGTGCCGCTTTCAAAGAAATTCATCGTGGAGCGTGTGTTACCAAATCTGATCAATTTTATATCAGTTTTTTATCAGTAAGTATATAAAAATAAAGAAATTGTGGGATTTTTCATATACTGATTCAAATTTCGTTTGAAACCTTAGTTCACTTAAGAATTATGTAATTATGCTAAATCATACTTCATATTGTCTTGTCAGCGTGGACTAAGTACTGACTTAGTAAAAATTAGAAAATGAATGCTTAGATTTATTTTTTATTTGGTGGGATACTCAATTATGTATCCACATCTGCCAGGCGTATACGCAGATAGAGAATTGATATTACTAGACCAACATTTGAAAGAGCATATCAGCCAAAATTTATTCCTTCTTATTCTTTATCTACATATATAGCATACATTTGCGCACCAGAAGAATCCTGTGCACCTTTCTAAAATGTACGAAGATATGTATTTCAGATTGAATTTAACAGACCCATAGTCTTATATACAATCAGCTCGACAAACTGAGCTATTGTCTGTGTGTTCTTGACATATGAGAACAGCTGTTATGGTCAGTATAAGTTGAAAGCAATCCTTAGTAATTTTAATGATCTTTCAACCCGTTCTGAATTTTATTTTTGCAAATTCCGTGCGAAGATCTAGAAATGCTCACAAATCTGCAATGTTCCTTACATACAGCGCCGTAGCGTGCCAGGTGCGTTGGCCAGGTTGGCCTCCGCTAAGGGCGCCAGTCTTTAGGGGGCGTCGAAATCAAGGATTTGGGATGAAAAGGGATGAAAAGTTAGCAACAAGATTGTCTTCTTTTTTGTTGCTGACAAAATTTTTCGGATCTTTGTCATTATTATCTCCGACAAAAACAAAGCTTTGTCGTTGGTTCTCTTTTGTCGCTTGTTTCGCATGTGCATTCCAAAAAAAAATGATTCCCTGGTCCTGAGTTAAATTTTCCTTAATCCAAACAGATCCGTTGGCGATTTTGACCACCAACCAATCTACACACCATACAGTTATTTTTGATTTAATTTGTCCTAACTGGGTTCAGTGGTCCAAAGCTACATTTTACTTGATCCAAATAGGTTCAATGGCGACTCCCGGCCACCAACAAACCCACTCCAAAAAATGGTTTTCTTATTCGACTAGATCCGGTAGAAACTCTGACTTTCAACCATCTCACCCCAGAGTGAAATTTTATTAACTATTAACCAGAAGTGGTTTCAAAACACCGTCAGACCCACTCCAGAATTGGATTTTCCTTGACGCGAATAGGTCCGATAACGATTCCGATACTCGACCGACGCATTTCAGAGCTGGATTTTATTGACCCAACTAGACCCAGCAGTGCGTAAGCTCTGAAAAAAACATTTTAAATGAACTTCCAGCACGGCTCTAGAAGGTCGCTTAAATAACTTGTGAAATAATAAAAAAAAGTATCACCAAATGGAAACAAATCTTAGATGGACATTCTGCAATTCAAATGAACTTCAGGAACAAAAGTTCTTGTTCTCTTCACAGTATTGAATGATGTTTAAAGCATCTTTAAACCACTAAACCTTCTAATTTGAGTGTTGATGCATTTCAAATTGTTGTTAAATTTTCCCATTTTTATAATCAAAAGAGGGGCGCCAAATCATGGTTTCGCCAAGGGCGCTAGCAGTCCACGCTACGGCTCTGCTTAAATATTGTGCAAATAGTCAAAGAAGAGCTTATTAGCTTGATTAACTGTACACATCGTAGTTGCGAATAATGATTGGCCGAGAAACAGCCAATATGCACAGCTCACCAATTAAATAATTTTCTTGGGATACAAAAAAGTTATTCTTATTGTATACTTGCTTCGGTGTTTCCAATTAATGACCAATAATGACGCTGGTCACGTGCTTATAGTCAACTACATACGAACTACATACGAATTTGTCGACTAAGAATGAGGTTATGTAGTCAGCGTTAATAGGAATATTGTATAACCTAAAGTTTTGAAACCAACTTTACGATTATGTTCAGCGGCGCAGCCAAAATTTTGATAATATAAAGTTTGGTTTAAGTTTAAATTTGTTTCGAAAATCTGTTAAATTTCGTTTGAAGCTAGTTTTTCTAGCGAAATTTTTGTAATTTTACGAAACGAAACGAAATCAAGAAATCAGATTTCGCCATGCTCAAATTCCGCGAAATTCCGCGGAATTTCGTTTCGTACCACCTGAAACGAAATTTTTCGAAATACCGCATATGCTTACTAAGGACTATAGGTGACCAAGTACGGTAGATCGCCTTTGAGCTGTCCAAGGTCGGCATATTTTCCTTCTCGAATGCGTTCTTGGGCACATCCTCTTGGATAGTAAATTATGAACAAGTTTAGAACTTAGGACGGAACGCATATTGCTGGAAATAGAATCTTCCATTTTCCTTCAATTTCTCTCGTTGAGAGACACGATGTTGGGGAAATCGGTTCAAGGCTGGAGGAATCCTGGCCTGGAATTTATTTTTTTGGTTTTTAGATCACTAAGATTTTCTCCAGTGCTCCGAGAAAGTATCCTCACCCCATATTTGATTAATTGGGTTAAGAAATATTGTTTTCCCCGATGATTCTGCAACATGGAATTTCTCACCTCATCGGTCCCAGGGGGATCCAAAAGTGTTCTTGTGTTAGGGTTTCTGTGGAAACACTCTATCGTTGACTACTTCGGGTAGATCGGAAATTGTGCGTTCGTGAACATTAGGGAGGATCTTCTCTTCCCGCTGTGTGCGGTACCACTGAGACAGGTTGTGATGAATTAAATGAATGTTTCGCTCGATAGATTTCTGGGGCTCTTATCTTAAAAGGGGATGGTTGGGAGGAAGCTTCCTAATCACACTGAGGACATTTCTCCTTGCTTTCACAGCTTTCGAGTCTGAGAGGTCGGCGCCTGGAATGCTAACTGGTTTGCCGAGTAATAGCATGGGTGGCAATGGAGCCTTCCATAGCCGTGCGACTACAAACCAAGATTATTATGAAGGTGCCTGGGTAGGATTCCTGTCTGGTCTATGAAATTTTCGGGCATAAAAATGTCATCGTATTAGCCTTATGGTATACGAATGAAAAATGGTATCTTGGTTGCTCCCGAAAAAAGGTTCATTTTTAGGATTGAGAGCATGGAAGTACGATGGACGTAGCAGAATTTCCGTTAACCTGCCGGGACTCACATACTCCTGGATCACCCATGCAGTCCCGCCTTTCTTGTGAACGACAAGCGAGCTGTTTTCTAAGGTGTTGTACTTTTTACAACGGTGCGAGTCCAGGAAGGTTAAGGATATATAAATCACTTCCTTAAAGTCTTTGAGAAAGCAACGCCACGGGGATCAGTGCTCGATCCGTCCCATACAGAATGATGAGCGTTTTTATCTCCAAAAAAAGAGAGGGGAGAGAGAACTGCCAACGATATCACTCTTTTTCTGCTTTACTCCTGAAATAAAACCACAGGGGGATAAGTGTTGGTGATGGTGATCGATTTGCTTCTGCCGAGACGGACCCGTATAACTAGTTAGCCCTCACAGATGTCGATGGTGTGAAAGAGGATTTCCCGCAAAATCCTGATCGCCACCGAGAGCTTCGGAATTTCCATGTCATTTTTTGGAAAACGTACGGGTATTTTTATGAGGATTTCCTCGGCAAATTCTTCTGAATTTGCACGGAGAACTATTCAGAAATTCCACAAAAAGTGCTTCGAAATTTCCAAAGTATTTTCTTCTAAATTTCCTGTAAAACTTTCTGATATTTCCATGAAAAGTTCATCTTTGGAACCCTTTGCAATTACCATGAGAAACTCGTTGGGATTGCATGGGGGTATTCCTTTGTATTCCCACAAAAACTAATGTTCGTAAATGAAATTTTTAAAAGTTTTCATTGGTAGTTGACAAAAATGTGCTCTGGATATTATCCATAATTTTCCACCGGAAGTTTTTTGTTATCTTCATTGAAATGTATGAAATGTATGGAACTCTTTGGTATATTTAAGGAAAATTCTTCGAAATTCCATGAGAAAATTGTTTGGAATTCTTACAGGAAATTATGAAGTATCTTAACGGTAAATCATTGTTTTCTGCACGAGAAATTCTTTGAGTAATTCGAGAAAATATTCTAGGAATTGGCACGGATGTCTCTTAGGAAATTCATTAGAAATTCTTCTGATTTTCTGCAGAAAGTTATGATAAATTTTCAAAAAACGTCTCATTTTCAAGGTGAAACAATTTGAAGAAATTACGCTTTTGTCCCACAATTTCGTTACATATTAACAATTAATTTCTGAATAGCGTGATCTATTCCCGATTCAGAAGTGCATAGAATTGAAATAAATCGTATTTCGTAAATTGTAAACAGTGTAAGAAAAAATATTGGTTCATAGCTCCTCCATGAGATGAAACTTATCATTTAATGTCACATGAGAAGTTCCAGAATTTTAAAAATCTTGGATAAGAGGCCCAAATTAAACAGCGAATCGTTCGCTGGACACCTCATCTTTTAGGAGTTTCCTGTCAAATCCAAGAAGATATGAAAAATGCTGGAATGTAATTGGTCGACCATTGACCAAAAATAGAAACAGGAACAAAAAAAAATATTTTGTTTGTCACTCCAATCTTCTCAGAAAGCTGGCGGAAACTCAAATGGGTACATATTTTGTTTTTGAAAAAAAAGTTGGTTTCTTCTCGGAATATTCCGTTTCAAGGCTTCTTCAAACTCTTTGTTCATGGAAATCAGCCTATAGCTGGTCCTCAATTTAGTGCCCTGAAAGCCGTTTTGTACTTATTCGTTGAAAGTTTTCGATTCCATCCAATTCATGAATTAAAGTGACAAATCGACTTAAATTTCAGTAAAATTCTTATACACGAGAACAAAGCTGAAAAAAGTCATCGTCGCAGCACGAAATGCCACAGTAACGACAAGTTGTAGGTTCTTCACTGCTACTAGTCGGATCGTCGATGACGCGCACGACCTTAGCTTTCGTCATGCAACCTAATCGTCTTGACGACATCGATGCAGGAAGACTTCATATTTTTATTCTTCAAGCGGTAGCTGCCATGTGAAGCTTTTTTTAAACCTTTGTAATAATGAATTTGAAGTAACATATGAAGGCGTTATAAATTTCATCGATACATTTATGTTATCAGAATACCTTCTATTTGTTTATTTGAGATATTTTGGTTTTAATCAGTCCGTCTAGAGTGACGTACGATCAATTATGCTATCAACTATCTTTGTGTCAGGCATGCTGCACGAAGAACCGAACGGGTTTATGACGAAGAGTATATTTTTTTGCACTCTTTATACGGCGAGATTTACTATTGTCAGCCCTGCATGAGCGTGCTACCACCGGATGTTGAGTTGCATTCAATTGCATACGCAGATCCTATAAGCCTTCGCACCCTTTCATTAACGCGTACGGCCACGCACGCATGAAATGGAAATCCATGGCAATGTTGCAATCACTCGAATAGAAAGCATAACGTAAACATGCCCATAGATCAATTCATGCCTGCCTGTATCCTTTGATGTTTAATTAGAGGCATGCAGAACAGGTCAAACGAGTGCAATGGACGAGTATTATTGGCTCTGCCCCATAGATCCAAAGATCAATTTGCATAATTGCTGATAACGAGTATGTTTACAATCAATGGCAACACCCGGTTACAGGTTCAGAAACAGGTTAAAATTGTATACATATTGGCAATGTGCAAATCCTTGATAAAAACAGAACAAAGAAGATGAGGAGTAATGAACATAAAATGTTAATAAGTGCAACCAGCACTTAAGAAGAAACATGTGACAAACTTCATCACCCTTGTAGAATAGATTGGCAAAACATGTGTGAGGTCCAGCCAGACACATCACATATTTGTTATGGAATGTCCAGAGCATGATTGCTCCCAGCGTTCTTGTAGTCAACAAATATCCGATCCGATATGGGAGCAAACCGTCACTACGAAATTCCTTGCATAATTGATTGGTACAGGAATTTTGGGTCCGATTAGGGACCGATTAGGGTATAGAGAAATATACCTCTATTAGTTTTAATTGAAATCGTTATTGACAAAAAGCCACTTGAACTTTCGTTACTCAGTTTCCAGTTTCAAATTTGGTTAAATTTTCGCTCTAGGTGGGTAAATAGCTTATTGTACCGCACATGAAAAAAAAAACAATCTAATCCTCCGCTCACTTTTAGTCGCAACAAAAAAAAAGTGATATTTTTTAAAATTTGGTCGTCACGTGGTGGATTGTTGCGGCGAATGGTTTGATAGCACGTGCTATTTGTACTGCGTAATCATTTTACGATCATGTAAAGTTTCTTTCTTTCGTAATGGTTTTACCAACGGACAATGTTGATAATATTTATATTATTAGCAATATGATATTACCTAAAGCCACCAAAAAACGCCCAAGTAAAACCAGTTGTAAGATGCAATTTTTCAATAAGCAACGAAAAAGCTCTACTGTTCATGGTGTGGAGGCGCATGGCACATCGTAAGCTATTGTGAATTTAACGAACGTATTCATTAATTTCTAATTCTAGCAGTTACTAATAGAATACTGAAGTATAGGATAGAGATGGAAACGGTATGGAAGTCCACTTCCAGTTCTAGCGGGGGTGGACAATTTAATTTTCAGTGCACAACGCCGAATCGTGAATTTGACGGATTGGAACGCCTGATTAAATTCATCTTGGCACCAATCTCAACATTTCAGATTCCAACAAAGAAGACTTAGTGTCGGTCAACAGAACTTTCAAATTTGTGAACTTTATATTTTTAAGTGATTGTTTTCCACTTGGTATTCCTGGAGTTATGAAAGATATCCTTAGTATTTTGTAAAAGATACTTGATAATGAAAATATCTGAAAATGTAAAACAGTTTCTATGAAACAACAAAAGAATTACTACGAACTTCCAAGAACCGAGGAAATCACTGAAGACTTACAGGAAACTACGATGTTTTTTGGATGTCAAAAGTTATTTGATACAATGCTCCTGCGTCTCGGACTATTTTTTAGGATGTCGAAGAGTATTTTTGAAATGTGAAACTAAAGACATACTAACGTGATTCCTTAAATGATTATATGCGAAGTCATTTCCAAAACTAGCAAATGTTGTTTCGTGGAATCATTTTGATTTCCCTCGTTCTTTACAAGTCATGCGGAAACTGAATATGATGCCAATGTGATGAAACTTTGATTCCTACCTCAAATGACGTGAAAGCGATGCAGAATAGTTTCCCTATTGTTCCGTTGATCCATCTATGATAACCTGGAAGAAATAAGTTTAGCTTACAGCTGGGCAAAATTGACACGAGATGATTACAGTTCCTCAGCTACGAACCAACAGTAGTGAAAGATATCAATTTTATTATCATTTATTCAGACTAAGGCCGAAGTGGCCTGTGCGGTATATAAGAGTCTTCTCCATTCGGCTCGGTTCATGGCTACACGTCGCCAACCACGCAGTCTACGGAGGGTCCGCAAGTCATCTTCCACCTGATCGATCCACCTTGCCCGCTGCGCACCTCGCCTTCTTGTGCCCGTCGGATCGTTGTCGAGAACCATTTTCACCGGGTTACTGTCCGACATTCTGGCTACGTGCCCGGCCCATCGCAGTCGTCCGATTTTCGCGGTGTGAACTATGGATGGTTCTCCCAACAGCTGATGCAATTCGTGGTTCATTCGCCTCCTCCACGTACCGTCCGCCATCTGCACCCCACCATAGATGGTACGCAGCACTTTCCTTTCGAAAACTCCAAGTGCGCGTTGGTCCTCCACGAGCATCGTCCAGGTCTCGTGTCCGTAGAGGACTACCGGTCTAATTAGCGTTTTGTAGATTGTCAGTTTGGTACGGCGGCGAACTCTATTCGATCGGAGCGTCTTACGGAGTCCAAAGTACGTACGATTTCCAGCCACTATGCGTCTCCGAATTTCTCTGCTGGTGTCATTTTCGGCAGTCATCAGTGAGCCCAAGTACACAAATTCTTCTACCACCTCGATTTCGTCACCACCGATGCAAACTCGCGGTGGGTGGCTCACATTGTCTTCTCTTGAACCTCTTCCTATCATGTACTTCGTCTTCGACGTGTTGATGACTAGTCCGATCCGCTTAGCTTCCCTCTTCAGTCTGATGTAGGCTTCCTCCATCTTCTTAAAGTTACGTGCCATAATATCTATGTCGTCGGCGAAACCAAATAGCTGGACGGACTTATTGAAAATTGTACCACTCGTGTTAATACCTGCTCTTCGTATTACACCTTCCAAAGCGATGTTGAATAGCAAACACGAAAGACCATCACCTTGCCGTAACCCTCTGCGGGTTTCGAAGGGACTCGAGAATGCCCCTGAAACTCGAACTACGCACATCACCCGATCCATCGTCGCTTTGATCAACCGTGTCAGTTTATCCGGAAAACCGTGTTCGTGCATTAGCTGCCATAGCTGGTCCCGATCGATTGTATCATATGCGGCTTTGAAGTCGATGAATAGATGATGTGTGGGCACGTTGTATTCGCGGCATTTCTGCAGTACTTGGCGAATGGCAAACACCTGGTCCGTGGTGGAGCGTTCGCCCATAAAACCCGCCTGGTACTGCCCCACGAACTCCCTTGCAGTTGGTGCTAGTCGACGGCATAAAATTTGGGAGAGTACCTTGTAGGCGGCGTTCAGCAATGTGATTGCGCGGTAGTTGCTACAATCCAGCTTATCGCCCTTTTTGTAGATGGGACACACGACACCTTCCATCCACTCCTGCGGCAAAACTTCCTCCTCCCAAATCTTGGTAATTACCCAGTGCAGCGCTCTAGCCAGAGCCTCACCACCGTGTTTAAATAGCTCTCCTGGTAGTTGGTCAACCCCAGGGGCTTTGTTGTTCTTCAGCCGGCCAATCTCCTCCTGGATTTCCTGGAGATCCGGAGCTGGTAAAATTATTTCCTGCGCGCGTTCTCCCAGGTCCATCACCATACCGCCATCTTCGTCAGCCACATCGCCATTCAGGTGTTCTTCGTAGTGCTGCCGCTACCTTTGGATCACCTCACGCTCGTTCGTAAGAAGGTTCCCGTTTATGTCCTTACACATATCCGGCTGTGGCACGTGGCCCTTACGTGATCGGTTTAACTTCTCATAGAACTTTCGTGTGTTATTAGCGCGGTACAGTTGCTCCGTTTCTTCACGGTCTCGATCTTCCTGCTGGCGCTTTTTCCTCCGGAAAATCGAGTTTTGTCTGTTCCGCGCCTGCTTATATCGTGCCTCGTTCGCCCTCGTGCGGTGTTGCAGCAATCTCGCCCATGCTGCATTCTTCTCTTCCACTAACTGCTCACATTCGCCGTCATACCAGTCGTTTCTCTGATCCGGGGGCACCGTGCCAAGTGCAGCGGTTGCGGTGCTACCAATGGCGGATCGAATATCTTTCCAGCCATCTTCAAGAGATGCTGCGCCTAGCTGCTCTTCCGTTGGAAGTGCCACTTCCAGCTGCTGCGCGTATTCTTGGGCTAGTCTACCGTCTTGTAGCCGCCCAATGTTAAGCCGCGGCGTCCGACTTCGACGCGTGTTGTACACCGTCGAGAGTTTTGAGCGCAGGCATACTGCAACGAGGTAGTGGTCGGATTCAATATTCGCACTGCGGTAAGTGCGGACGTTCGTGATGTCGGAGAAGAATTTACCGTCGATTGGAACGTGGTCGATTTGGTTTTCCGTTTCTTGGTTAGGTGATCTCCATGTGGCCTTGTGGATATTTTTGCGGGGAAAGAAGGTGCTTCGGACTACCATTCCGCGGGAGGCTGCGAAGTTTATGCATCGTTGGCCGTTGTCATTCGATACGGTGTGCAGACTATCCGGTCCGATGACCAGTCTATACATTTCCTCCCTTCCTACCTGTACGTTCATGTCACCGATGACGATTTTGACGTCCCGCAGTGGGCATCCATCGCATGTCTGCTCCAGCTGGGCATAGAACGCTTCTTTCTCGTCGTCGGGTCTCCCTTCGTGTGGGCAGTGCACGTTGATGATGCTATAGTTGAAGAAACGGCCTTTAATCCTCAGCTTGCACATCCTTGCGTTGATTGGCTGCCACCCAATCACGCGTTGGCGCATCTTACCCAGCACTATGAAGCCGGTTCCCAGCTCGTTGGTGGTGCCACAGCTTTGGTAGAAGTTAGCCGCTCGATGCCCGCTTTTCCACACTTTCTGTCCTGTCCAGCAAATCTCCTGCAGCGCCACGACGTCGAAGTTGCGGGGATGTAATTCATCGTAGATCATCCTGTCGCAACCTGCGAAACCTAGCGACTTGCAATTCCATGTTCCAAGCTTCCAATCGTGATCCTGTATTCGTCGCCTAGGTCTTTGCCGATTATATCGAGTCGCATTATCTCTTATATTGTTCGTAATGATTGGTTTTCTAGGCGGCTTATTGGGCCTGCGCAAACCTCCTGTCTCGTCGGAGGGCCGTCGTGTCAGGGCTGTTTAGCGTCCCACCTAACACCAGGACTTGGGCTTGTGCGCTTTGAGCGGCACACGGTCGCTTTGGTGGGGCCTACTTGCGGATACATGCAGCTTTTTATAGAGGTTTAACAGGGCCCACTGTCAAACCCCACCACATCCTAGGCAAGCCCCACAACTCGCAGATGGCCTGGGGAGGGATCGTCAAGCCCTTGGACATAGTCCCTGCTGCCCGCAATGCCAGTGGAAGATATCAAACATGAATTGAAACCAATCGAAATGAATTGATTCGTAAAGCATTTCTCTCAAGCAGAACCATCTGCTTTCCCGTCCTTAAAATTTCTAACCGAATGCCAAATCCCGCAAAAGAAACAATGAGAACCGTCTTTTTACAGTGGGTTTTCCACAAAAAGGAGTGGTTAAAAGTAATAACCTAACATCCAACTATACCGTTTTGACTCAAATTTTTAACATGACTCATATTACGAACACTCGCTTTAAATGGCCATTTTGACTTTATTCGTGTAATTTTCTCCATAGGAGCTTGAACTCGTTTGTAATATTGATCATCAGTGCGGAAAACCAATGAATGTTTTAGTTTTAGGGCGCTAAAACGCCAGTGTTCGGAATATGAGTCATTAGTCAAAATGTACACATCTGTCAAAATCTATTCGTTCCTGTTTTCTGGAATACTTTTACGGGCATTTTTTTTAACCAAAAATATTCGGCAAATTACGGACAACGACTTAACAATTGTTCCGAATCTTCTTTTTCTGTGTCACATCATTTTGATGTTTTACTTCTTCTTCTTCTTATTCATTGGCATGACATCCCCACACTGGGACAATGCCGCCTCGCATCTTAGTGTTTATTAAGCACTTCCACAGTTATTAACTGCGAGGTTTCTAAACCAAGATACTATTTCTGCATTGGTATATCATGAGGCTAACACTATGATACTTCTATGCCCAGGGAAGTCGAAACAATTTTCAATCCGAAAATTGTGTAGACCGGCACCGGGAGTCGAACCCAGCCACCCTCAGCATGGTCTTGCTTTGTAGCCGCGCATCTGATCGCACGGCTAAGGAGGGCCCCGTTTGACCTGATGTTTCACTATGAGCCTTAGATGATATCAATTTGCACAATGAACTGGAATGAGACCCGTATACGTGCTTAGGTTTCTTTTGGATAATTCGGCACTTTCGTCTTGACCGCAGCAATATCTCTTTTGATAATTTCTGTAATTGGAATTATATTCCGTTCACTAGGATGGCAGCTCTGGGTGCAATTTGCCGTTCATTGTAAATTAACTTACTGCAAATTTGTAGTTATTGCCTATGGCTTCTGGATGAATGCGATATCCAGTTTGCTCTTTGTGAACCAGAGGGGGGACAACGAATTTTTTTCATATGGATTTTGGCAAGTATGACAGTCACCTCTTATTTGGTGCATAAATTTATACTCCAATGTCAAAATGCTCCTATACTTTCACGTATTGGCGGGGTATTCGTGAACATTTGTATTGTTTACCATTTTTATAAGAGAGAGTGGGGTCGAACGCATATATCAAATTAAAGAATGATACGATAAAAAATATACAAAATGCGTTAAAATGTAATGTTATCGTTTCCATTCTTGACCGAAATATGCTGACTAATAATTATGTGCTGACAAGAAGCTCCATACTGGGGAGAAACACACGTTACTGCCATTTTCGAATCCTCTGTGCGTTTTACAACATTCTCACTAACGGTATTGTTTATATGCTATAGACGATGCCGTTGTGGTGGTGCCGGAATCATTGACTCGATTAGTGGCAACCAAAATCTGACACCTTGACACCCGCCTGTTGTGAACCTTTTGCCCGATGAAGGCTCACTTGAATGAACTTCATGCTTTCAGTGAATGTCCTTTTTTTGTTTACCACTTGCATGGGGATTTAGTGTCTTCCTATCTCTGATTTCGCGGCCTCCTTTAATTGGATTTTCGTCTACTGGTGCACTGACCTAATCCGTTCATTTGACGTTCGAGGCTCACTCTTTTTATCGACATTGGTGTTTGTAGAGTGGCCAGAAGCATTATGGTTTGTTTTTGTCCTCTCAATTCCACTCGGTCCTGGGATCTGGACAGAATGATCGACGATCATCTTGTCACCTCCAGTTCCTTCATGTGTCATATCACTACCTTCTTGTTGATTTTTCCTGCGGAATTTCCCAAACTTGTAGTCAAGTGAGAATTGACAACGTTTGATGTAGCTTAAGCTTCATTATGATCGACTGTGAATACTAGCTCGACGTGTTATTGGCTAATGGTGTTGCCCTGTAGTATTCTCAATGCATCTCAATGCACTGCCAGCCCATCTGTCTGAAATTCTGGCTTTCCAGGAGTGCCAAAATATCTCATTCTTATCTCCTGCACTCCACGGAAAGAAGCCGATCAATATTTCAGGTTGTGGGATATCTTTTCCAGCGAACGCTGTGAGTTCTTTTGGTTTCAGTTGTTACTTCTGTTGTCCAACTGCTTTCGCTATAATGCCTTTTTGATAAGATTTCCATTGTTCGGTTGTGAGCTCTGTTTCCGGGTATCCTATCGAGACCATCCCTAGCTTCACATAGTTTGCAACATCTCTATATGAAAGCTTGATTTTACCTTCGGATTTTCTTGTAGGTGCCGAGTGCACTGAGCTAGTCTTCGATTGTTTTTTTTTTTTATAATACTCTTGTTTCGACGAGCGATTTCATTGGGTGTTGTATTTCCACTTGTTTTGAATCCATTTAAGTCCATTTTTCTAGGGCGCTTGGGTGAATCCGATGGTTGGTGTGGATTTTGAGCCAGATGATGAGCTTCCTCATAGCCAATTACACGATCCAGTAGTTTTTCAGGTGCTCACTTTTCTCGCAGCTGTCCTGTCGCATTCCTGAAAAGATGTATTTTGCTGCCCATCTGAGTAATGTTATGTTGATGCCATCCTCAAAGTCATAGTTATCAGCCATCAGCGTAATCGACACCACCATTGTCCGTGTTAAGAATGGACGATGAACAGGAAAGTGCATCTTCGACTGATTCGCCAGTAAGCTGTAGAACATTGTCTTCCCTTTCTCAGTCGATTTACATTTTTGATGCACTTATGGTTGCGATGATCATTGTTATTTTTACATAGGGACTCGGCAGGTATTTTCGTCTGTTCGTCATAGTCTCGAAAACCAATAAAAGAGACGCTTTTTTGTAAAACTCATACGTACCAAATCGTAAGCTCAGGAGAAACGTTCTGCTATAGTGGAGTTCTAGCAAATGTACGTTGCTTTCGTTGGTTTTAGCTCCTATGACGATGGACGGAAATACCTGCCGTATCCCTAAAACAAAACACACACATTTTTTACTATCCATTTGATTTTTCTTACGTTGTAGTGAGCAACGACCACGTCATTGTCTTAGCCATATAAATCCTCATTCGATTGGCTCTTCCAATCGGCGGAAAATTTGCATTGAAACCCAAAAATTGATAAGCGTGCCTCACGCTTCAAGAAACGAACACTGAATCATATTTTTTCTACGTGACATACGATGCTGACATCCCATCGCAACCTACTGCGATTGAATTTCAAATTTGTGCACATTAACTTTGTTAAGCATGCTCACACTTCACTTGCCTACTGCGATTGAATTTTAAATATTCTTACATTGTTTATTATTTTAAATTGATTTATAATTTAATTTTATATATTATTTTTATTGTTACTATTGATTGTTACCCACATTTTGGATGACTGATTCATTATAACTATATTCTCCACAGCAAGGTTTTTAAGCAGCAGAAAAAGACCTATGATAGCTTACGAAAAGAAAAACATCACTTGAACCATGAAAAACATTATTCAAAGATTCTTATTTAATAGCTATGGCTTTTTTAAGTGAATTTTAAAGTACTGGATAAGTGCTTTACTTATCTAAGACGTCAGAAGGGCCGGAGCTTGAAGTATAAATAAAAACTCACTGTAAACTGTCCAATTATTAGGACGTAAAACAAAGGGCGATATACTCGAAGGAAGCAACAAATAGATCATCAACTAGAAGAAAGATTGTCCTTGAACCTTTTTGAACCGTAGAAAAGGGCGGCAAAGCGTTAATAGTAGAAATGGATTATCATTGATAGGGGGTCTCACGATTGCTGAAGACTTCAATTGATCAAACGGACATTCCGTCGACAGGCTGCGATACTGAAAAGTTTGTGCCGGAAACACTTTTTCCAACCCTAAACAGGGATAGAGAACCATTTATGAATCGTGTTCGTGATCAGAGTAGATACGGCGTAGATTTTCGAGAACCACCATGCGTCTCCTTTGCGGTACTCTACATTCTGTTGACGACTGTTTTGTTGGGTTGGAGTCAAGGTGCGTTCCATGTCAGTAAACTCTTGCTTAACTTGTCTTGGCAATTTTTAGGAAATTTTTTTCGAATTTCTCTGAGCAGGTCTTTTGGGATTTTTTCGGGAAATTCTTAACAATTCATTTAGAAAGTTCTTTCAAATAACTTTGAAAATTATTCTAATGTTTTTTTTTAAGGAATTTCCTTTGAAATTCTTTTGGGAAATATTTGGTAATTTTTTCCAAATTTATTTGGAGAATTTTACGGATTCTTGGGAAGTTTCTTCCGAATTTCTTTACTTCCCATTTTTTTGGGAATGTATTCCAAATTTCTTTGGGAAATTCTTCCGAATATCTTTGGTAAATGTTTTGAAACTTATTTGGAAAATTCTTCCGGATTTCTTGAGAAATTTCTTTCGAATTTCTTTGGGAAGCTCTTCTTTCCAAGGTTAAGTCTTACAGACAGGAAGGAATGAAAAACTGGAATTCGCTCCATTTGTATGAAATACTTATCCAATTATTATGCTCTGCAAAACGTCTCAATGGAACTATTTGCTTAGCAAATTTTGAAATGTAACATTGAAATGACATTTGAAACATCTTCGAAAGCGTCACTGATGTGGATGATTATTCGAGTCAATTTCATCGAGTCAATCCATTAAATATTTATAAATAAACAACTGATAAAATCGACCCACCAAATTGCGATGACGTTCACCGTTTCGTATTTTAGCCACCTGGTTCCCCGCACAGTGCAGGCAGTGGGGACCGTGATTCACCGACCAACGCGATACGGCGTGGCACACTGCTGTGTATATCGAGATTTCGCATAACTTTAAAAATAACATAAATTGCATTGCGGTGGTACGCGCAGCACATACCGGGACGGGATCCGGGTAGCCACCAGCCAAAGTTCCCGAGAATTTCGCCGTGAATGCGAGAATTGCGTTCGCCGATGTCTGCGCGTTGATACGCGCGCGACGTGGTACACCGACAAAAGTAAATTACAATGAGAAAGTAAAACGATTTTTATTCCGTGAATGAGTTTCGAATATAAACGAACAATATGGTTGCTTTCTATTAAATTAATTGGTTGGACGGTTGGGGCAACTTTTTGTGAGGCGATTCGGAATAAAATGTTGGCAGAAATCATAGGAAACCATTGTATAATTTTTGTCCCTATCATGGCCTATTCACTGAGGTTGTCATCCAACAACAGTTTAAAGACCATGAAGATGTTGACAAGAACAAATCTTTTGAGAAATCCTCCTAATGGGTGACACATTTCTACTAATCCTGTTTGTGATTTGAATATAACTATGGTCATAATTTGTCAGTCCTTAAAAGATCACACACATAATGAGTGAAACTATGCCCTCTCTGTATGAGGGAAAGTCAAAAGCTTCATAACAGGAATACTTAATGACCGGGTCGTCACATTTCTTCCCTTTTGATTCTACCAGAAACGAGAGCAAGTGTACTTTTTTTTTGCTCTAACTAGGAGAAAACGCTCTTGCCATCCTCCTGAGCCGGGGCCAAAATCTAGTCCGACAGCCAAGATAGATGCCAGGCACCGAGCAATCTGAGACTGCAATTTGTGCGGCAAGGGTAAATTAAGTGCGGCGTGCTGAAAAATAACTTGAGATTTATCATCCACTCGGATTGGGAAGCCCGGCTTCCGTGCTTCTGGATGGCGCCGTGGAAAATGTTGCAGGAAAATGTAAATTCAGTTTTTTTTTCCGTTGGGGGAAAACTGAGCAGCATGTTTACTTAGTGAAGTGGGAAAATTTTCAGCTCCTGCTGCTTATCTGCGCATCCAAGGAACCAATGAATCATTCGTCGCCTACTTGGGTCGTACCACGTTTAGGCATTTGACAGCTGCTAATTAGAACTCTTTTCTTTTTTTCAGCCAAAAGTCACAAAAAATCTATCAAAATGTTCAAGCAGCACCTGGAAATGATCGGAAGCTACGAGCCAATCAGCAAGAAGGCTCGCTTCTTCAACACCTACCTGAAGTCGTTGAAGGGTAAGCAAATGCTTCCTTCTAGCAATGACAGATTTTCTGTAACAATACTCACAATTGCAGGATCCCAGGACATCATGGCCAAGGAGAAGAAGAACTACAGCTCTACATACGAGAGCGCGAGCATCTACTCCGACTCCCAGCACGCCGTTGACCGCATCCACTCCCCCGGATACCATTACAACACCGTCAGCAAGGACACCTACGGAGTCACCCCCCGGAAGCTGAACGTGCGCGATTTCGCTGTCCGTGTAAGTACAGTCGACCCTTCATGATCCGATTTCAAAAACAAAAAGCACCCTCCCATAAGTTCAGAAATTCCTTATATGTATCCTTACCACAGTAACCCAGCGAACTTAATCTCAGCACGGCTCCATTTGCTTCAATGAGTCGGTATCGAGTCACACAGCGTCGACTCATGGGGGGTCGACTGTATCGTCCAAATTTTGCTACAAACATTTTTGACGTCTGGTTATGTGTCTGGCGAAGCTGAGGTTATTTTTAACCACACATGATTGGCAGCCTGTCACCTTGAGTCCATTTCATTGACACCGAGCGAGCGACGTCAAATGTTGATCCCTTTAATTGTTGTTGAAATTTTAATCGCTTCTTATTCTATTTTTGTAGCGCTAAGCATGTTACCGCCAGGAAAGTGTGGCCAAAGCCAGAAAATAGGCTTAAATGAAACCAACATCAGCAAGATTTTGACATTTGATGATAGAAAATCTTACAAATGACTTTATTGGCGACCTCCCTCAAAGAACAACAACAACAACAACGATACAAACATCAACGAAAACGGAACAACAAAAATGAAGGACATTCAAAACGCGGTTTATCTCTCTTTCAACCAAAAACCGACCAATCGTGACGAAAATACAACTGACTTTACTCGACAAACATTCGTTCAATCAATCAATCAATCGATCAACTGTTCTCGATAAGACTCATTACCAAGGAAACGAACAGCAGTCAACAATCGTTGCTTACCGGTCAAACACCGATCGCAGTAAGCCATATTTGACAGGTAGATGTAAGATGAAAACAAATGTAGAAGACCGAACCGAACAACAACAACAATTGACAAATTAATGTAAATAGACGAAATGTGAACAAGACAGTGGCAGCTCCTCTCCAAGAAAAAAAAACAACAACAAACAACATCATATTTTAAAATGGCAACAGCAGCAACACCAACTGGAAACCAGAATTCATGGTATAGAAGACAACTTTAGCTTTACGTAATAATTAGAAGAAAGAAAAAAAAACTTATTTTATTTCGACGATTAAGTAACAACAACTAGAAGAAGAAGAAGATGCGCAGGAAACATGAGAATAAGCTTACTAACCCCGTAGTGTTTAAGAAGTAGAAAAACAGACACACAAACACACACAGACAATACAGGACCGTAGTTTATGTGCAGAAAAGGAAAAGCGGAGAAAATGTGAACCAGGAGTTTACTAATCGTGACTACAGTTAAATCAAGACTCGTTAAGGTGTAGAATCACGGACGCAGACAATGTGGAACACATATATAAGAACCTCTATTTTTCTTTTCATTTATTTTATTGTGTACTCTTAATGTTTTATTTGTAATCAAGGCTGTAAACTATGACAAAAATACGAGTTCAATAAAAAAGACCAAAAAAAGACGAAACGGAGGCGTTTTTTCTGTTGCTTTTGACCACTGAAAGATAATTCCATAATTCCGAAAACTTCCAAAAGCATAAATTTGCTCTTTATAATATGGGAATAATTGAGATTTTGTGTAGTTGATTGCAATTAGGATTCTGAAGATCCCCCCTGTTTCAAACTCGGACTATTTTAACGAAGGTCATCAATATTTGTTTAACATATGTATTATTTGTTCGTAAAGTATTGGTGCTCAGAGTCAGAGCATAGGAAACCAATGAAGAAGGTCTATAACATTAGTTTCAAGAGCCCCCTGCATATCATATTTGTTGCCGAGTGCAAAAGAACGCAATATTGTCGTCGTACTCTGCAGGTAGAGATAAATAAATTGCTTCTCTTATACTTCTATGCTAACCTTGAGCTTGAAATCAATCTAAATGCTGCGAACCAAGTTAAATGAAAATTCGCTGAAGCATACAAGATCCGATTCCCATGCCAAAGCATTTCCGCACATGTCAGTCCATCTCTAAACTGTTAACCCAAATCTCTTCCATTCGATATTAGATCGAAGGCTCATTTTGAACGAGCCAGTGGGGAATAGCGAAGAGGAAGAGGCTCGAAATCGACCCAACAAAAACAACCAGTTGAAAATATTGAAACACGCTAAATGAATTGCGCCAAGATGGGTAACCCAGATTCACTGTTCGCCAGTTCTCCTACACTGGCACTGGCTGCTCCCAGGAGGGATGTGAAAACTCGACGATGGCAGTCAGCCAAAAGGAAATGGGATCGAAGCGATTTCCCTGAGCGGAACGTGTCAATCCTGCCTCGTTGCCGCCGTGCCGTTCAATTGGAATGGTCCTCTCGTTCCCGGCGTCCTCGTCGAATCGGACCCACCACCAGGATGACGGGATGCGTTATTGCTACACAATCTTCTGCAACAATCTTGCCTTCAACAACTCCCCGCTTGCGGAACGCAGCGCAGAAGGAATCTCGAACAGGAAATTAATAAAAGTGATTCAACAACTGGGAAGCTCATTGCTGTTGGTCCCTTGTCAGCGTCAAGTTTTGTCTCTAACGCCCCCGAAGTTGATATTGGCAATGGCGCAGTCAAGCTCTACAGCTACCGAACGACCCGATAAAGCGGAAAGATTGGACGCAGTTGTGGCAGTGATGTAGCTGGGAGTGAGTGGAGGCGGGTGGTAGTTTGTTGCATTTTACCGGAATCCTGGATCTACTTTCCCGTACTTGCAATGGTTCCTGTACTTGGATTAGCAGCAATGGTACCAGTATTTAAATGAAAGGTAGTAATACGGAGCAGTTGAAGGCGAAGTGTGTACACATTAGATAGAGTCGTGTAATATGTGATTTAAGACCGTCATATGCAAGCGAACCAAAAGACGCATAATTGCGTTCAATTTTATTTTTTCAAGGCCTTGAAAATGTGGATCGGAGACACGACTAAAAAAAATAGGGTATGTAAAGAAAGTTATTTTTGAGCTTTTTAGTGGAATGTCTTCACTTGTCATAAGACGAGTTTGTACAATCCCATTAAGTGGGGAAATTAAATGGGATTGTACAAACTCGTCTTATAACAAGTAGCGTATGTAACAAAAATGACAAATTCAACCCCCCCCCCAGCATGGAAATCTAACATCAGATCTACAGATTAGTTAGATTACAATTAGTCATTTTTTCTGCTTAGGATAAGTGAGATCGAAGCTCAGCATGCTCTATGTTTTGATGAATAAGGTAAAGCATCATCCCGTCAACTGCTTACTGCTTACGATTGAGTTTAAAGATGAAGAGAGAAAAAGTAAAAACAAAACTGCAGTAGGTGTAAAGAATTTTGAATTCATGTATCGCTCTGTTTGCCCGAGCCTTTGGAAAAGAGGCTTCCGAGCCTCTTGAAAGAAGGCATCCGAGCCTCTTGAAAGAAGGCATCCGAGCCTCTTGAAAGGAGGCATCCTAGCCTCTTGAAATAAGGCTTCCGAGCCTCTTGAAAGGAGGCTTCCGAGCCTCTTGAAAGGAGGCTTCCGAGCCTCCTGAAAGGAGGCTTCTGAGCCTCTTGAAAGGAGGCTTCTGAGCCTCTTGAAAGGAGGCTTCTGAGCCTCTTGAAAGGAGGCTTCTGAGCCTCTTGAAAGGAGGCTTCTGAGCCTCTTGAAAGGAGGCTTCTGAGCATTTTGAAAGGAAGCTTCTGAGCCTCTTGAAAGGAGAGGCCTGAGCCTCTTGAAAGGAGGCTTCTGAGCCTCTTGAAAGGAGGCTTCTGAGCCTCTTGAAAGGAGGGCTGAGCCTCTTGAAAGGAGGCTTGAGCCTCTTGAAAGGAGGCTTCTGAGCCTCTTGAAAGGAGGCTTGAGCCTCTTGAAAGGAGGCTTCTGAGCTCTCTTGAAAGGAGGCTTCTGAGCCTCTTGAAAGGAGGCTTCTGAGCCTCTTGAAAGGAGGCTTCTGAGCCTCTTGAAAGGAGGCTCTGAGCTCTCTTGAAAGGAGGCTTCTGAGCCTCTTGAAAGGAGGCCTGAGCCTCTTGAAAGGAGGCTTCTGAGCCTCTTGAAAGGAGGCTTCCTGAGCCTCTTGAAAGGAGGCTTCTGAGCTCTCTTGAAAGGAGGCCTGAGCCTCTTGAAAGGAGGCTTCTGAGCCTCTTGAAAGGAGGCCTGAGCCTCTTGAAAGGAGGCTTCTGAGCCTCTTGAAAGGAGGCTTCTGAGCCTCTTGAAAGGAGGCTTCTGAGGCCTCTTGAAAGGAGGCTTCTGAGCCTTTTGAAAGGAGGCCTGAGCCTCTTGAAAGGAGGCTTCTGAGCCTCTTGAAAGGAGGCCTGAGCCTCTTGAAAGGAGGCCTGAGCCTCTTGAAAGGAGGCCTGAGCCTCTTGAAAGGAGGCTCTGAGCCTCTTGAAAGGAGGCCTGAGCCTCTTGAAAGGAGGCCTGAGCCTCTTGAAAGGAGGCCTGTGCCTTCCGTGCCTTTTGAAAGGAGGCCTGTGCCTCTTGAAAGGAGGCTCTGTGCCTCTTGAAAGGAGGCTTCCGTGCCTCTTGAAAGGAGGCTTCCGTGCCTCTTGAAAGGAGGCTTCCGTGCCTCTTGAAAGGAGGCCTGTGCCTCTTGAAAGGAGGCCTGTGCCTCTTGAAAGGAGGCTTCCGTGCCTCTTGAAAGGAGGCTTCCTGTGCCTCTTGAAAGGAGGCTTCCGTGCCTCTTGAAAGGAGGCCTGTGCCTCTTGAAAGGAGGCTTCCGTGCCTTTGAAAGGAGGCTTCCGTGCCTTTGAAAGGAGGCTTCTGAGCCTCTTGAAAGGAGGCTTCTGAGCCTCTTGAAAGGAGGCTCTGAGCCTCTGGAAAGGAGGCTTCTAAGCCTCTTGAAAGGAGGCTTCTGAGCCTCTTGAAAGGAGGCTTCTGAGCCTCTTGAAAGGAGGCTTCTGAGCCTCTTGAAAGGAGGCTTCGGAGCCTCTTGAAAGGAGGCTTCTGAGCCTCTTGAAAGGAGGCTTCTGAGCCTCTTGAAAGGAGGCTTCTGAGCCTCTTGAAAGGAGGCTTCTGAGCCTCTTGAAAATAGGCTTCTGAGCCTCTTGAAAGGAGGCTTCTGAGCCTCTTGAAAGGAGGCTTCCGCGCCTCTTGAAAGGAGGCTTCTGAGCCTCTTGGAAAGGAGGCTTCTGAGCCTCTTGAAAGGAGGCTTCTGAGCTCTTGAAAGGAGGCTTCTGAGCCTCTTGAAAGGATGCTTCTGAGCCTCTTGAAAGGATGCTTCTGAGCCTCTTGAAAGGATGCTTCAAGCCTCTTGAAAGGAGGCTCTGAGCTTCTTGAAAGGATGCTTCTGAGCCTCTTGAAAGGAGGCTTCTGAGCCTCTTGAAAGGAGGCTTCTGAGCCTCTTGAAAGGAGGCTCTGAGCCTCTTGAAAGGAGGCTTCTGAGCCTCTTGAAAGGAGGCCTGAGTCTCTTGAAAGGAGGCTTCCAGAGCCTCTTGAAAGGAGGCTTGAGCCTCTTGAAAGGAGGCTTGAGCCTCTTGAAAGGAGGCTTCTGAGCCTCTTGAAAGGAGGCTTCTGAGCCTCTTGAAAGGAGGCTTCTGAGCCTCTTGAAAGGAGGCTTCTGAGCCTCTTGAAAGGAGGCTTCTGAGCCTCTTGAAAGGAGGCCTGAGCCTCTTGAAAGGAGGCTTCTGAGCCTCTTGAAAGGAGGCTTCTGAGCCTCTTGAAAGGAGGCTTCTGAGCCTCTTGAAAGGAGGCTTGAGCCTCTTGAAAGGAGGCTCTGAGCCTCTTGAAAGGAGGCTCTGAGCCTCTTGAAAGGAGGCTTCTGAGCCTCTTGAAAGGAGGCTCTGAGCCTCTTGAAAGGAGGCTTCTGGAGCCTCTTGAAAGGAGGCTTCGAGCCTCTTGAAAGGAGGCTTCTGAGCCTCTTGAAAGGAGGCCTGAGCCTCTTGAAAGGAGGCCTGAGCCTCTTGAAAGGAGGCTTCTGAGCCTCTTGAAAGGAGGCTCTGAGCCTCTTGAAAGGAGGCTTCTGAGCCTCTTGAAAGGAGGCCTGAGCCTCTTGAAAGGAGGCTTCTGAGCCTCTTGAAAGGAGGCCTGAGCCTCTTGAAAGGAGGCTTCTGAGCCTCTTGAAAGGAGGCTCTGAGCCTCTTGAAAGGAGGCTTCCGAGCCTCTTGAAAGGAGGCTTCTGAGCTCTTGAAAGGAGGCTTCTGAGCCTCTTGAAAGGAGGCTTCCGGGCCTCTTGAAAGGAGGCTTCTGAGCCTCTTGAAAGGAGGCCTGAGCTCTTGAAAGGAGGCTTCCGAGCCTCTTGAAAGGAGGCTTCTGAGCCTCTTGAAAGGAGGCTTGAGCCTCTTGAAAGGAGGCTTCTGAGCCTCTTGAAAGGAGGCCTGAGGCCTCTTGAAAGGAGGCTTCTGAGCCTCTTGAAAGGAGGCTCTGAGGCCTCTTGAAAGGAGGCTTCTGAGCCTCTTGAAAGGAGGCACTGAGCCTCTTGAAAGGAGGCTTCTGAGCCTCTTGAAAGGAGGCTTCTGAGCCTCTTGAAAGGAGGCTTCTGAGCCTCTTGAAAGGAGGCCTGAGCCTCTTGAAAGGAGGCTTCTGGAGCCTCTTGAAAGGAGGCTTCCGATCCTCTTGAAAGGAGGCTCTGAGCCTCTTGAAAGGAGGCTTCTGAGCCTCTTGAAAGGAGGCTTCTGAGCCTCTTGAAAGGAGGCTTCCTGAGCCTCTTGAAAGGAGGCTGAGCCTCTTGAAAGGAGGCTTGAGCCTCTTGAAAGGAGGCTTCTGAGCCTCTTGAAAGGAGGCTTCTGAGGCCTCTTGAAAGGAGGCTGAGGCCTCTTGAAAGGAGGCTTCTGAGCCTCTTGAAAGGAGGCTTCTGAGCCTCTTGAAAGGAGGCTTCTGAGCCTCTTGAAAGGAGGCTCTGAGGCCTCTTGAAAGGAGGCTTCTGAGGCCTCTTGAAAGGAGGCTTCCTGAGCCTCTTGAAAGGAGGCTTCTGAGCCTCTTGAAAGGAGGCTTCTGAGCCTCTTGAAAGGAGGCCTGAGCCTCTTGAAAGGAGGCTTCTGAGCCTCTTGAAAGGAGGCTTCCGAGCCTCTTGAAAGGAGGCTTCCGAGCCTCTTGAAAGGAGGCTTCCGAGCCGCTTGAAAGGAGGCTTCCGAGCCTCTTGAAAGGAGGCTTCCGAGCCTCTTGAAAGGAGGCTTTCGAGCCTCTTGTGTAACTTGCTTGCTCAATGGATGGGGAAATCTGAGGGTCGTTGAATGAATATTCTTCCCTATACATGAAACTTGATTGAACTTAGCTGAAGCAGGAAATGGTTATTAAGAAACACACTCGGACTTAAGGCGCCTGCCAGCATTTCCTACGAAGGTTGGAGGATTACTTTTACGAAGCTAGCCGAATTTTGGAGAGCGTGGAGGTATAAACTGAAAGAGTATAATTTCTTCACCATAGTAAGTGGTGACAGTATGTTTGTGTTGCTGCGAGTGGAATAGCTCCGTGAGGTCTGTAAGTGCTCGTGAAGCCCCTACGAAATTCTTCGCGTTGTCACATTCAATCACTGCTGAATGGCCACGGTGGCCTACGAAACGCTCCAGCGCCGCGATGAATGCGGCGATAGGTCGGCGACAAGCTCAATGTGAATCGCCTTTGTCTCCAAGCAAACAAAAATAGCTACATATAATTTAACTGGTTTGGATTTCCTCATTGGGTACCGGTAGAATAGAGGGTCGCACAAATCGACTCCGGTGTTTAGGAATGGGAAGAACGGAGTCACGCTCTAGACCGGTAGGTCCTCCATGATTTGATCGGACACTTTCGGCTTGCAGCGCATGCACTTCAGGTAGTAATGGAAAACTTTCCGCGCCAGGTTGCGTACTCGTAGAGGCCAACACTTCTCATGCACACTCGATATCAGTAGCTGCCGCCCAGCGTGTAAAAACCTTTGATGGTAGGATGTTATAATAAGCTTGGTGAGCGGATGGTGTGTGGCGAGAATAATTGAATGCTTGCGGTCTTTAGAAACGGGCGTATTCTGAAGCCGGCCACCATCGATACGCAGAATACCATAGATGGTATTATCGTAGATCTACAATAATTGGACGGAGATTTTTCAGCTTCGAATTTGACTTGACTTGATCGATCTTCTTGGAACGATTCGGCTTTTGCTATACGGACAAGAGCATTGGTTGCTTCCTGAAGCGGGCCTGCTATTATGCACGAATCTTCGCAGAAGCGCCACTATAGTAGCCTATAGGCGGACTAATGCCGGAAACGATGATCTTAAGGAGGTGATGGGATTTGTCGTATGAACTTGTATTGGCAATGCAAGCGATCGTTCTTCTAGGTCTCTGGCGACGTCATCGGAGGTGTGTATGCGTATCTCGCTAACGGAGATCGTCTTCTAAAGGTTCAGCCTAAGTCTTTTTATACTCCTACTCCTAAGGACCTACGAGCCCTAGGGTATCGAAAAGACTGACGGAATCTGAAAGCGCTATAAGTTTTTTGACGACACACTCTTCATCAGTCCCCTTAGGTACATGGAAGCTTGGTTCGTTCGTTGCTAGTGTCAAGATCAAGTACAGAACGTCCTTCTCGGAGCTCGATTGGAATACTTTCTAGAATTTCGGGATAGACGCGCCGTTGCCGCCGACGAATTTTTCACGCCGCCGTGCCGTTAAAAATGACTCGTATGAAAATTGACCACGCTGCCGAATATTTTTTACCACGCCGATGGAATGGAAGCTCCAATAGGAAATATGTAAACATTTTCAGCCACGTTCATATAACAATTATCTTTTCTACAATTATGCAGTTATTATTCTCATTTCCAATAAAGTCTAGACCCAACAAAATTGAAAGCTGATGAAGGGCTTATTTCATTAATTTCAGCTAAGTAAGTAGCTTATTTAGTCTGAATTGTTTGTTGGGGAACCGCTAGATCCCTAACGTATGCTCGGTTAAACAAAACAATATTAGTTCAAGCAAAACGCACCTGAATTCGCAGAATTGCTCCTAGAGCAGTACGTACTAGAATATTTCGGTCTGAAAATATTTCAGAATTCCTTTTAAAAATTGTATGGAAACTTGGCAATCTTGTTTGAAGTATTTTATGAACTATTACGACTACTTCTTGTATTTCCACAGAAATTCTTTTAGGAATTCCTTCAAAAAATTTTCTTCTCCACACGAAATTCAGAAATTTCTTCTGAGTTTCAAACCAGAAATTCCTTTGCGAATTTCTTCAAGAAATACTTCATTCATGTATTGAAGATCAAAATCTTTTTATAAACTCCTTCGTATATTCCTACAAAAAATCCGTCGTGAATTCTTCATTAGAGAGAATTTTCCCAGAGCAGTACTTTGAGGAATTTTTGCGGATATTCTTGTAGGTATTGTTGAGAGAATTCTTGAAGAATTCCTTAATAAGTCTCTAAAGGAAAACTGTGAGAAATTCCGGAGCATTTTCCTCATGATGTATTGGAGGAGTTTTCAAGGGTGAAATCTTTCCGTGAAAATTGCTGAAGAGATTCTTAGAGTAATGTGAATTTGTGAACGACTTTACGAAAGAATCCTTGGAGGAATTTCGGGTAGGAATTTCTAGAAGAATTCCCAGTGGAATGCGCGTAAGATTTTCCTAATCTAGATTTCCCAATTTAGTTTACATAAGAAGTTCTTCAAGAATTCCTGGACAACTTTCCCGAATAATTCCCGGGAGCTGGGTTTTGTGGAATTCCATGTGAATTTCGGAAAGAATTCAGAAGAAATATCTGAAGAATCCTCGTGGTTATTTTTGTAGAGTTTGCGAAGTAATTAATGAAGTGTTCTTGGAAGAGTTTTTCGAGGAAATCCAGAAAGAATTTCAAGAGAAATTCTATGGGTAGTTATTCAAGAAGTTACAGGAGGTGTGCGCAGGTCCAAAAATCTTCGGCGGCGGCGTTTGTCAGAGTTTTGGCTGGCGGCGGCGTTTTTGGCGTCACGCCGAAAAGCATTTTAATCGGTGGCGTGAATCGGCGTGGCAGTTTTTTATACCATCCATATTTTTTCAAGTTTATGTTTTTGCATTTTTTTTACATTTTCAAGACATTAACGGACGAATCTTTAAAATTTCACGGGAAAGTCTGAGGTACTTCCCTACAAAATTCGAATTAGCTTCATGGCGAGAGAGAGAGAATCATCTACCGTATCTCATAAGTCATAAGAACAAAATATTTATTGTTTGAGTTGATGCAGGATTGGGAAAAACAATGAAGTTCGTTTGAATAAAGCAGTGAATCAGTGTTGAAACAACAAATTTGAAGATTGAAACAACGATGTCTTCGTTGTTTGATGCATCAAACGAAACATCGTGTACAGAAATTAAAAAAAAATACGAGGAATTTCCCGGAATTTCCACTAAACGTTCTCAGAATTCTAACATTCAATTTTTTTTTACGAGAATCTGTTTGATTTTCGGAATTTTGAATGAATTTCTTTGGACATTCTACGGTATCTTCTTTGTTTTGCTCATAGGAAATTCTTCAGACATTTTTCAGCCTAGCTATTAATTTCGAATTAGTGAAAGTGCAAAAAATAATTCCTAAATCATTAATAAAATTTCACAAAAAAAATATACGAAAAACATAACACATGTATCAACTACCGGAAATGCCGTTTGGTCGTAATGGTCGTTTGACAGGAAGAACCATTTCGGCCAAATGACCTTATCGGCCAAACCACCTTTTCGGCAAACGGTCAAATGACCTATTTGGCCAAACGACATTTTCGGTCGTATATACATTGCGTTAAATGACATTTTCGGTCAGATATGTCTAATGCTTTATTTGGCCAAACACCTTTTAGCCAAATGGCCTTTCCTGTCGTTCGATCGAAAAACCATTTGTTAGAAGTTAGAATGTTGCTTGGCCGAATAACACTGAAAGCCATTTGGCGGAATTATGTATACGCTTGTCTGAAACGATAAATTGGCCAACAAAGTTATTTAACCTAGCAACCTTGTAGACTAAAACTGCTGTTTCTATCAAACGACCATTTCGGCCAATTAAGCTATTTGGCCAACGGATTTTTTTAGTCGAAGGAACTGTTCTGCTGTACGACATTTTCGCCAGTATGTACCTTTCGACCAAACGACATTTTCTGCGAAACAACTTTAGGGCTTCGGATAAATGGTTTATTCGGTCAAATGCCATATTTGGCCAAACAATATTTGGCTTTCAACCAAATGTCTTTCTGTCAAACTACCCTTCTTTGTGCACAAATTCTATTTCAACGAGAAATTCTTTGGATTTCAACGGAAAAAGTTAAAAAAAAAACCTCTAGAATTTGCACTTGGTATTTTCACGAAAATTTCAGTGGAGTTTCACCGTGATGAGTTGGAGATATCTATCGGAAGATTCTGTGAACTTCTTCGAATTTCAATCGGGGCGAAAATCATAGTTCAGCGGAGTGACAAATTCTAAACGGCGGTGCGCCGATGCAAATTGGTCGGCAGCAGCGGCGTTAGCGATAGCAGACGACGTTTGGCTACCTCGTATGACTTTCCAAGCTAGTTCAAGGTCTTCTTCGGTAACGCTACGACGAAACGACCAGTATCGTAACGATCGTATCGGTGATGGTAGCTGCAAAATGTTCCTCGATGGACATCGTACTTGCAGATTGACACGACTCTTTCTCTCGAAATCTTGAAATTGAATGCTCTAGCAAAAGCGTTCAACAAACATGCCCGATGGTGATTGGAGTTGGAGGTTGGCGTAGACCAATTTTGCCGGAGACAGCCCAACCCAGAGTGATATTTTGGAGCACATGCATTCCCTAGCCCTGGCTCGTGCAATTTAGGAGCTGTGAGTACGAGATCGGATGGTCATTCCCATATGGAAACATTGACGTTATTGGAAGGAAGGTCACAAGATATTTCACTAAGCACGAAAAACTTTATATCTGCACTGAAATTGGTGCAGGAGGAGTGAGTTCTCTGAAAGACGGAATGCTTTGCTGTTGCTATGGAACCTCCTATGCCACCGGTACCGCCGTTCGGAGATGACATTCAGCTGTAAGGCCGGGACCTTCACTAGAGCTGTTCGCAGTAGCACCATTGAAATCTTCTGAGTATTGGCGACCAAGGAGATGGAATAGTGGCTGAGCGACGGGGTAGCGGCAGAAAATGGGACGACAGAAGTGGCTGGCTATGGAGGCCAGTTTGAAATTTTTTGAAGACTTCTAGCGTTCTGTGATTGAGTTTGTTCAAAATTGGGTGGACTGTGATTTTGTTTCGGAGCTCACGGTTGGTAAGGATAGCGATTGTTTGCTGGTTGGTGTAGCATTGTGTGGTTCCTTTGCCCACAAACACGACATGTAGTGGAGGTACAGTTTATTATCTGGTAATCGGGCGAGAGGCAGTTGAGGCAAAGTCCTTTATTCTTCACTAGCCTATACTTTTCTGCTACTGACGCGCTGCAGAACGCGTCACATTTGAAGTCGGTGTGCGATACTGGCTTGAAGAACGGACATGGCTTCGATGGAAAGGTTACGATGGAATGGATGTCAATCTTTGATGTTTGTGATCGAGTCGTTGGAAGCGGATCGCAAGAGTGAGACTTCAACGGTGCGATAGATTGGAGCTCCATAGCGTGGCTTCTCAGGAACTGGAGTAGGTCTTTGTATTCCGAAACATTAGTCGACTTATGGTGGTTTTCCCATTGTTTACTGTGGCAAAATCCAAGCGAGTGTAAACCATGTAACCATCAGTATCAATCCCCATTTTATGTACCATTTTGAGAGTCCGTTCAAAATTGTCTATTGGTCTCACGAGAGAATCGTAGCATTCTCGTTTGGTTGGATCGATGGAAACTAGCGCATCCAGATACGTTTTTACTACGAGCTTCTTATTGTCGAATCGTTTTTGGATTAGGTCCCAGGCAACCGAGTAATTTTCAGCAGTTATTTCGATTGCCTCCACAATACGTGTGACTTCCTTTGCTAGCGAGCCTACCAGGTCGACAGATTCGGGTTGGAATCTATAAGACTCTAAAAAATGACTGACTCGATCTGACTCTTATCTACTATATGAGATGCACACGGTCTAACGATACTGGGCTTGATTCTACCCACACTGCTACGTTTGTTGGTGCGATCATTCGGTACGGTGATAATAAAAGTTATTCATATGTGATGGAGTGAGAGAACTGTCTCTCCTAATCTAATTTCACATTGGGGTGGTTCAATTCTATTTTGGGCCAACTTAATTCTTAACAGATATATCAAGGGGCTATCCCTTGTATCCTAGAAACAAATCCTGGCTGTGCCAATGAGCAACGGAATATACGATGGGCGGCTGTGACGCAGCTCGCAAAAGGGCAGGACGTCACGATCGTTCCTATCCCCATCGAGAGAGCAAAATAAACACTATTAAAAACAGAAAACACACCGAATCGACATCAACGACGCCGTCACCGCCGAGGGATTCGGTATCCTTCTCTCTGTTTGACATCGAAGCAGCGCTGCACGGGACGGATGATGGTGGATCTACCGCACGGAAGAAAAGACAAATTGTTTCCTGTCGCAATTTTACGCTATTTGGAGTTCTCACCCCCATCTCGAGAAGAAAGGTTAAGCAGATTTTTATCGGTTTGACATTTCCCAATCTCCGACTTGAGCACCTTTCTGATTGCTATCTGGGGCGGAAATTGAAATTCAGCAATCGATTTCTCGTGGATCCTGATTCCTAATTTGACCCGAGAATTATTAAGTTATGACCTCCCGCATTGATCAACTGGATTATTATGAATCCAATTTCGCAAATCCATCAAACGCACCGCGTGTCTCTTTTTGCGCCTTCTGCTGCGAACATTCGATCCAGTTCTCACGGTTGCTTCCATTGTTTTTCTTTCACGCCCCCACCCGCAGTTTGTGCTTTCGCGCCGAAGGCCACACAGAGGAAAACAAACAAAACTTTCCCCAATAAATGGGGTTCGACTTCTTACTGAGCCGGATGGCGATGGCTGTTGTTGTGATAAGAAACGAACGGCAGGAGTCATGTTTTTGGATGACGGCGCGCGATGATGGCGGCGATGACTTGATCCTTCAACCGGTTTCGTCGCCAGTCGTGCACACCGCTCGCGGACCCAAAGTTATTAGGAACGAATAAGAATCATCAATCAAATGCCGAAAGCGGGGCCACCGCCGCCGTTTTTATGGGAACATGTGTGCCACGTCGTCACAGTGCTTCGCCGAGAACGAAGCACTCGGATGCTGTATCCGTTTATCTTGGCATGTAACATTTATCATGATGGTTACTCGTTCGTTCGCTCGATACGCAGAAGTCTCGCGCGGAAAAAGTCGGTGCCTTTTTTTGCGAGCTCTGTCAATTTCCATCTTTATTGAGACAAAATTGGCGTTCGCATGGTTTGTTGGAGAGATCGTTTTTTAGTTCCACATTTGTGCGAATTTTCCGACTCGATGGATTTCAATTGAATCAATTTCCAAGTATATTTATTTTCGAGTACGGTTATTTGGAGGAAAAAATAAACCAATTGAACTGGAAAAATGTGTCTGTCTGTCAGGAATATTTACACACCTTAAAATGAGTTACAGTTGACAATGTCGATTGATAAAAACGAGTTGAGGTTTCCTTTGCCGTCGCGAATTCAAATCGCGAAGAATTAGAAAAAAAAAAGAGTTTTTACAAAAGAAAGAAAAAACTTCCCGAAGCCACACTGCACTGGTAGAATATTGAAAAATCACTGTCTTTGTCATTTGAAATTGATGATCACCCTTCAATTCAGAAGAGATGTAATTTATGTAAGTTAATCCCTCTGAGGGTACTGCAGCTCAAATGCAAAACTGACTGTACGATGGATGAGAAAGAAGTACCATTTGTCTCTATTTCGAAAACCTATCAATTCAACCAACACTTGAAGGTATTATTGAAAATTATAATACAAATTCTTCGGAAGTTAGGTTATTCTGGCTCAGATCGGTAAAGCTTTGGGTGTCTGTTTCAACATCCGTAAAAAGCACTGTACAGAATGGCAAATGCAGGTGGAACAATCGTTACACTCACCACAGTCATTCTTGCTCACACATCTCGTTGCAGGTGTGGTACCGGCCGGGGTGAAGATGGGCTTGCAGTTCATTTGAATTTTACAAATTGCTGATTCCTGCCCCACTCAGTGACCGACCAGCAAAACGGTCACACAACCACGCCGGTATCTGGTTCGGATTTTTGGAGCTCCGGTCAGAAATGTGCATTCCGATTGCAGCCAGTTCTGTTCCATTTTTGCGCACCAAAATGCTGTATCGGTTTTGCCTGACCGATGCTGTGTAGGTGCGGTTGGTCGGTGAAAAGTTACTCCAGAATAGGTGAGATTGTCAGTTTCATAGTGCGCAAATATCGACATTTGCTTGAGGGTATGGGCATTTCGGAGGCCTTTCTTTTGTGCGATTTAATAAATTGTAGTTCGGTAGCCATTGAGCTTAGGATTTAGGAATTTTTGGAAAAAGTTATGGGAATGTTCGGGTGGGGTGATTCTTCAGCTGGATGTGCACTACACCGACTACGATGGAATGCGAACCTCGGATTACAACATTTTTTAAGCCTCGTTACACAATGCCTGTACATGAAAGTTTCATATTCGGATAGTAACGATGCTGCATGCCTTCAGCATAAGAAACGATACATTCTTTCAATGTGCCATAGCGAAGAATAGAGATAGAGCAGGGATTACATATATGCAGTAATCCCATCAGAAAGAAGTTCGTCTTGGCTTGGAACGAGTGGAAGGTTTGATTTTGAAATCTACGTCTACATGCTCATAAATATTAATGGAATATCGACAAAAAAGGTTGGCTCAGCAAGTTCTTCGTAATTTCTTTGGCAAATTCTTCGAAACTTCTTTGGGAAATTTTCGTAGCAATTTCTTCGGGATCTGCTCAGAAAATTCTCCGAAATTCCCTCCAGAAATTCATCGATATACTCTCGAGATATTCTTCAAAAGTTTTCTTGGGAAATGAAATTCCTTCCTGAAATTTTTCGCACGTTCCTCGGCAAACTCTTCGGAATTTCTTCGGTAATTTTTTCTTTTAATTTCCTTGACAATTTCTATGGAACATCGTCAGAAAATGCTGTGGAATTTCCTCAGGAAATTCTTCGGGGTTTCTTTGGTACATTCTTCTAATTTTCCTCGGAAAATTCTTCTGCAGTTCTTTGAAAAATTATTCGGTATTTCTTTGGCAAATTTTTCGGAGTATTCTCAAAAAATTCTTTTAAGTTTTCTCGTTAATTTCTTGAAGAAATTCTTCGACATTTTCGTAGTAGTTTCTTATGTCAAAATTACCTTGGAAAATCCTTTCCTTTGCGTTCCGAAAAATTCTTCCCAACTTCCTTAGCAAATTCTCCGGTATGCCCTTAATGGAAATTCGTCAAAATTTTGAGCGGCGATTTCTCGTAAATTCAATCCATTTTTTTTTTGGAATTTCCTCGAATAATTTCCTTCACGATGTCTTTGGCAAGTTCATCGAAGTTTTCTCCGGATATTTTTTGATTCTTAGGCTGTCTTCAGTGTCTCGTACTTGACTCGTCGTTGAAGTCTACTTGACCAAGACGCTAAAATGTTGTAAGAATCGTTTTATGAACAGTTTTCATTTCGTTCAAAATTTTCCGTGCCGTCAAGTAAAATTTTTTATAACACGAAATTGTTTTGTTAAGTAATATTTTTTATGCAGTCCAACATTCGTCATTTCATGCCTTATTTTTCATGCTGTGCAACGGTTTTATTGTCAAGCAACATTTTTCATGACGTGTGACATTTTCCTTGTCATGCAACACGTTTCATTCACATATTTTCATATGACATGCAACATTTAAAAGTGAAGCAACATTTTGCTGGATTTGCTACATTTTTCAAGTTACAAAACATCTGTATGCCATGCCGCGCAATATTTTCCTTATCATCCAGATTTTCCATGTCATACGACATTATTCATGCAGTGTAACATTTCCCTCGTCATGCAACATTTGTCATATTATACAACATATTCAATATTCCGTACAACATTTCTGTTGCATGTAACAGTTCCATGAACATATATTCAGTGAAACCACATCAAGCGCCCTTTTGACTGACTTGTGATATTTTGTTCGTAGAAAGAAAATGGAAATGAATTCAAATCTATTCAAGTGTACATTTGCTGTAGGCTATCCTCAATCATGGAATTCGGGGATATCCCGTACGACTTGTGATCATTTGGAAGTGCTACACGAAAACATGAGCGAAAAATGTTTAATTTTTATTGCGATTTAGCAGGACCACGATCATTTCGCTTAACATTCTCTATGTCGTGCAACATTTCGCATGAAATTCTACGTTTTCCATGTCATTTAAATCGTTTCCCATGTCATTTTAAATCATGCAACATCTTTCATATCGTACATAAATTATTTTCTATGTCACGCTACATGTTTCATATATTGCCACAATTTCATGTATTACAACATTTCCCAGGTCATCCAGCATTTTTCATGTCATACATTTTTTAAATAACATTATTTATATTATGCAAAACAATTCCATGCATTTATCTTGTCATGCACCATTTTTCATGCTATAGAACATATTCAACGTTTCGTACAACATTTTCTGTGTCGTGCAACACTTTCCTGCTCAACCAAATTTTACCATTTTATACGTCACTTTCCATTTTTTCTCAGAGTGTTACACTGTTCATGTACTGCAACATTTCTCATGTACTATTTTTCATGTTTTGTTTAGTTAAGTTATTTATCGAAACGTGACGTAAGATCAAGTGTTTTTTGTGTCATTTACGAATTTATACATTTATTATTAAATTGTCATGATTGTATTGTCATGTAATTTTTTTGTCAAGTAACATTTTCTGTGCCATGCGACATTTTTTATGCAGTGCAACATTCCTCATGTAATTTTCACAATTTTTCAGGTCGTATCACAATTTCATTGTCATGCAACATTGTTCTTGTCATGCAACATTTTTCTTGTCATGCTGGTTGCGCCAGTCTGAAGCAAACAGAAACTGAGTGACCAAACATGTTCCACACTTTACATGATACTGTTTCATATTTCCTACTACTTCATATTTCCCCTGCAGCAGACACTTGGTCTGTTTCATTTCGCACGGAAAGTGTTGTGTAGATATGAATCCCTTGTGCTGCAGTCGCTTCCCGATCGTTGATCAGCTGTTCATTATCTAAAGCTTAGTTCAGAATAAACCACGCTCGCGAGAAGAACTAATTTATCTCGCTTTTTGTGTCGTGAATAAAATAGTACGTTTCTATGTTCGCGCAATAAAGTGTTTTATGTCTTCAAAACGTCGCGAGTTCAAAAATTAAAAAGTGCTAAACTCTTTGGTTTGAGTAATAAGTCTGTAGAAATGCATGTGAGTCCATCTTCAATTTCAAAGCAGCAGCCCTGTTGTCCGCCCATCAAAGTCTGATTTGGTCTCGGTTTTCGCTGGAATTTGTTGTTTCGTTGGTTGCACTAAGGTTCAATTCCATTTGCTGCATCTGTCAATCCGTGGTCGCGTTGGGTGATTCGTCGAGTCAATTATTGTGCAAAGTGAGACCAGCGCAGTGTTGTAAATTTGCTTTTCTGGTGCAGTGAAGTGCATTTGTGCTTAGAGCAGTGTTTCCTAAACATTGTTCCAAGTGTCAGTGCCAGTGGAGTGAGTAACGCCAGACTTCAGAACGCTTAATAAACGGAAGCATCATCTCAGAAAGTCCCTTGAAGGAATTTAGCAATTCGTTGCTGGCTATCAAGTAAGCAGAGATGCGCGACAAGTCTGCGTACGTTTGGAGGTATTGGAGACAGTATATGGCCACTGGCCAGTTCATCGATATTCGTTGGCATTGACGGAGGCGAGTCGTTGACGGAGGCGAATGACAAGGTGAGGCGGAACTTCGCAGACAATTTCTACGCATTGAAGGCACACCCACTGGCCTTCAAGATGATTGGCCCCAATACACCGCCGACTTCTACGAGCCAGCAGCTCGATTTGCAAAAGTGAGATCAAGGTGCCATCGTTCAGTGGAAAGCTTCATGGCTGGGTGCTATACCGGGATCCCAAGTAGTACACGCAACATCTTCCTAAAAGCACCTTGTTTCTATTCAGTTTTTTATAGGCATTGGAAAACAGTGGTAAACCCACCACAACAGCAAAGAAATTGTACAACAGCAAAGAAAAAGTACAGAGACTTGATGGACTTCCTCAAAAGGCACTGTTCTGCGCTGCAGTCTGTGACACCAGTCAAACCCTCCACTTCCAACCAACAACGATCGTCCCATGCAGCGGTGTGCCATATGACATTCAAATTGAAAGCAACATGCTGGTTTAGCAGCGAACCTTGCCACTCCGTATTCCAGTGCGTAAGATTCCAGCGGATGACCGTGTTGGAGAGGATTAAAGCAGGAAGCAAGAGCAAGCTTTGTCGGAACTTTTTGTATCCAGGGCATATTGCCAGAACGTGCGATAAGGGAACGTGTCGTTAGTGTCGCCAGAAGCATTACACACTGCTGCACATTGAACAGTCTAAACCCTCCGATCCACCCACCCAGTCAAGACCTCCGACAATCAATCAACAACATAGACAGCCCCAACAGCGATCTACACCATCGAGCCAATAGCCTCGGACAGAAATACAGTTAAAGCAGCCATTAACGACGGAGCGGAAAACAACGTCGGGTATGTTGCATGAAGTCGACGGAACGATTGGTTCGACGAAGAGTGCAGATAGATTCTGGAGGAGATCGACGCAGTCGTGGGCGGTTTAATAAAACCACCTTTTTCAAGAGAAGAAACACCGCCTGGAAGAAGCGGAGTGCAAGGAGATGGAACAGCTGTGCCGTTCTCAAGAAACACGCAAGTTCTACCAGAAGCTCAACGCATTCCGCAAAGGCTTCGTGCCGCTAGCCGAGATGTGCAGGGATAAGGATCAGAGCATCTTGACGTGTGGTGATCGATAGGTGGAAGCAGCACTACGAGGAACATTTGAATGGCACTGAAAGTACAGGCAGTGAAAGTCAAGGCAGCGGAGGAGATGACTACGTCAGTTCAGCGGACGATGAAAGCCAACCAGTCCCCACCTTGAGGGAAGTTATGGATGCCACCCAGCTAAAGACCAACAAAGCAACTGGTGAGGATGTATCGGAGCTGAGCCTATCAAGATGGGCCCAGAAAATTTGACCACTTGCCTAAGTCGAGTCAAGTACGAGACACTGAAGACGACCTTACTGTTGAGGTCGAAATACGTATCTGTCAAGATACAATTAAGTGGTGGAATTAAATGGGATTGTACAAACTCGTCTTATGACAAGTAAACAAACTGATAGTCAGAAACTGGAAAACTGAACAGCTACCGGAGGAGCGGAAGGAAGGGGTTGCTTTGTTGACGGCCGTTCGACAACGGACCAGATCTTTACTGTACGGCAAATGCTTATAAAATGCCGAGAATACCAGCTCCCAACGCACCATCTGTTCGTTGATTTCAAGGCGGCATACGACAGTGGAAATTTTTTGATGAGATCAGCTTTCCTGGGAAACTGACCAGACTGATCAAACCAACGGTGAATGGTGTACAAAACTGTGTGAAGATTTCGGGCGAACACTCCAGTTCGTTCGAATCGCGCCGGGGATTAAGACAAGGTGATGGACTTCCGTGCCTGTTGTTCAACATTGCGCTAGAAGGTGTCATGCGGAGAGCCGGGTGTAACAGCCGTGTTACGATTTTCAACACATCCAGTCAATTTATTTGTTTTGCGGATGACATGGACATTGTCGGCCGAACATTTTTCAAAGGTGACAGAACTGTATAACCGCCTGAAACGTGAAGCAACAAAAGTTGGACTGGTGGTGAATGCCTCAAAAACAAAGTACATGCTTGTGGGCAGAACCGTGCGCGACAGGGCCCGTCTGGGAAGCAGTGTTACGATAGACGGGGATACATTCGAGGTGGTCGAAGAATTCGTCTACCTTGAATCTTTGCTAACAGCTGATAACAATGTTAGTCGTGAAATACGAGGGCGCATCATCTGTGGAAGGCGGGCCTACTACGGGCTCCAGAAGATATTGCGGTCAAAAAAGATTCGCCACCGCACCAAATGTGTCATGTACAAGACACTGATAAGACCCGTAGTCCTCTACAGACATGAAACATGGACAATGCTCGAGGAGGACTTGCAAGCACTCGGTGTATTCGAGAGACTGGTGCTTAGGGCCATCTTTGGCAGTGTACAAGAAGACGGTGTGTTTTTTTTTGCACAGAGGGATGAAGGCAAATCTGCATACAGACACCTGGAATTATCACTCAGGGAGTGGGGTTGACGCGGTAGGCAGAAGGCCAGACCGCTTGACCCACCCAAGTAACAGAAGGTTACTTGAATTACACTCTCCTCTGATGCCCTGTTGCCCCCGGGACTACCTAACAGTATTACTGAAAGTACTCCTCCCAAAACGACACATTTCACAGTTCCTCTCTTCGATGTTTTGTTCTACGTCTGAGTCCTTCGGCTTTCTTGTTGGTGCCAGCAAGCACACAACAGCATTGAGCCCTTTTTTTCCTTGCGCCATTGAGCACCACATATGTTTCCTTTTTATTTTTGTAGCCATTTAGCACTCAACGTACTCGCAAGCTACTCAGATAGTCCCATGCGGCGGATCTGTCCTACTCCGACGAGGAGTCCCCGGCGGCGGAAGCTTCCCCGATACCGACGACCCGTATCCTTGGAAGGCTGTTACATTACCAACACTACACTTTCACCTGGTTAGCATGTTCATAGATCCGCTCAAGTCCTACCCCCATTCTCACTTCAACGGCTGACCGGACGAGTGCCGAGGCCAATCCAAGTATTCCGGGTGCCGATAGTGTTCCGGTTCAATGGTGTCCCGACGACCCAGAGCCGGTGCATTCGCGCGCCACGATCTACTCAGCTGGTCTCCGGCAGAGGGCCTAGCCTACACCGATAACCGAGTTTCGATTGCCTTGAGCCAATCAGCTCTTACCATATTCCTAGAGCCATTTAGCTCCCGCGATCGCGATCGATTCGGATAGTCCCCGACGGCGGATCTAACCTACTTCGACGAGAAGTTCCCCGTAAGCGGGAACTCCTCCGAAACCGGCCGTTTCGCCACGTTCTGCTGCTACGCGCGGTAGCTGGCGCTGGCGTTCCCATTCATTATCGACATATATATTCACGACTTCCGCGGCGGAGTACTCATGGTCCGCTATCCGTAAAGGCTGCCTGCTGCTGCTCTATTCGCCAACTTCGTTGTAGGATGTCGGCTATCCTGGACGTCGCTCTTGCGACCGCTCTCCACTGTTCTGGGTTCTGGCACATTTTTCTGACGATGTTATCGGTGGTAGTGTCCGTTCCGCATGCTTCCAACATCGCACGCCTCTCCGTTTCGAACCGGGGACATGTGAACAGGATGTGTTCAGCCGTTTCTGTCACGTCTGGGCATTGCATACAGGCGGGAGAAGCCGCGTGTCCGAACCTGTGTAGGTACCACTTGAAGCATCCGTGGCCTGTTAAGAACTGGGTCAACCCAAAGTTTAGCTCTCCATGAGGTCTACTAATCTATGCCGACACACTTGGGACTCCATCTGACACAATTCCTGTCAGGCCATGGCTGTTTCCGACAGTACCACCACAGGTTTGGGCACGCGGAGGTCCCCGTCTGCCCTGACTGCCCAGGTGTTGACGAAACTGCAGAGCACATACTGTTCGTATGTCCTCGTTTCGACGTCGAAAGAAGAGCAATGCTAGACGTTTGCAGCCGGGACATAACTCCGGATAACCTAATCCAGAGGATGTGTCAAGCGGTGGAGAAGTGGAACGCAACCACTCAGATTGCCTGCAGCTTGCAGAGAATCTGGCGCGCCGAGCAGCAATCGACAAGCAGTACTAACTTGTGATTGGTTAGTTAGAATGAAAAGTGCCGAACGCGGGAAAGTGTGTGAAGGAAATTCGTTCGCCCATTTGTCTGCATTCACTCGTAGTTCATGTTGTGCGACGCAGGGTGTGCATGTTGCGCCCTAGTTGCGCCAAACATTGCGACGTCCGCAATAAAAACCTCTGGAGGGTGTCGAGAGTCGAAACGAAATAAGAAGCACTGAAAATATTTGTCCGAGTGTCTCATTCGAAGCTGCAAGAACATTTCTCGGATATCGCCTCCAAATCCCACGCGTTTCTCTCGAAATTTGCAAATTACGGACGGAAGCGAAACCAATAGGTCGGGACCTTTCAATAGCTGAGAGTTGAGAGAGACCCCATTCACCTGCGCCTTTCCGTCCCATACTAGCCTCTTTTTTTGCTTTTTCGGATGCGTAACCAAGCCGAGGGGTAAATACCAAACTTGTATCCCGTTGATTTCAGCCAGTTCCTCTTCGGTTGCTTAGTTGATATAATCGATAATCTGCTGGTTCACACTGTTTCGTAGGTTAACATCCTTCGCTAGTTGAGCCTCGAGGCTAGGCGGAGAGAAGCCTTATTGGGAGTTCGACATAGTCGGATTTCCAGAGGAGCTCGGTTTCATAGCTCCCTTCCCAGAACGTTGTAGAACTTTCCAATATTTCCCGCGCTCGTTTGTCTTCGGCGGATTCTAGCGACGGTGTTTGGGTAATCAACATTTCTTCCAATGTAAATTGTTGCCGAATCAAGTCGTTCAGCTCTCTGTCAGCATCGCAATTGCGGTGCAAAAAGGCTCAAACTTTCCAGTCCGAGAAGAATTCTCGGAGTGGCTTCGGAGTACGATGGCACCGGTAGGTTTCTGAGATAAGGAAAGCGCTCCGATAACTTTCCGATAGCTAGGCTTTGCATCGGAAGATTGAGTTTCTCGACTGTGTGTGCGTTTCTCAACATCAACATCAAGGCGAACGTTTCGCATCTGCTGTTATTGTTGAATGAGTGTTGCAATCAGTCGTTTGCACTTGATGCCGGCGTTGATCTGGCAGGGCGCGATGAAGTAATAGATGGTGACGTACTTTGCAACTTGGAACGTTGCATCGAATCCTAGAGCGACATCTCCATTGACCGTGGTCATACAAGCATAATTCGCACAACTTCCAACGTTCGACGGCTTTCAAACGGGCTTCTAATCCGGGCTGGAAGCTCTCACAGTTACGCACTCGATGATCGGTTTTGGCGCATATGGGACAGGGTTGTCGCTCTTCGCTGCGGGTGTGTGTATCGGGCACATTTTCGTGAGTGTAAAGTTGTCCTCTTTCACGAGTTCTGTCCTTTTCTGCTTGCTTGGTAGATCGCACCAGTAATGGCGCGGTGACCTCACTAGCTGCTCCATGAAATGGCCAAAGTGTTTCAAAGTCGGATCACTGTATGCTCGCTTGTACCTTGCCCATTCTAGCTTTATGGATGCAGGATGGAATTTCTCCACTAGCTCACCAAGTAGAGTGGAGTTCGACAAGTGTCCCTGGAGATTGGCGGCCTCCAAATGGTCGCATGGCTGCTCGACGGTCAACCCAAAGTTTATGAGTGTTTCTAATCATTCCGATTTGGGGGCCTCCACTCGGCGAACTTTGTTCAGCAAGTTTTTCACTAGTAGGTCCGGTCTTCCGTATTCGTCACGCTGTGAAGAAACATCAATTTTGTCAGAACAGCCTCTCGCGCTGGGCCCCGCAAGCACTCGCGACGCCGAATAAGATTCTCCACATCCGTTAAACCGCAGGTATTATTGGCAGTCTCAAAACTGTTGACGAATATAGGCCACTCTTCCGGATCTCCGGAAAACGTAGGGAGGTTTTAGCACTAAGCCTATGCGAAACAGATTGTATTCCGTTTTCCGTTCCGTGGTGTACCGCCTCACGACTCCGACAATCAATCTCGGGAGGCTCTGTATAGTGGATGGGATTGGAGTTCACTCCTTGATAGTCCACTCTAAGAAGATTTGCAATCCGTTCTTCAAAACCTAAATCATCCCGAGATTGGGACAGCTGCGGTCTAACCCTTTCGTTAGTTGGCCACGCGGGATGCTCCACCCTAAGAATGTTGGTTGCTAGAAAGAAGTTCTCGCAGCAGCGTTTAGTATGCGCAGCTCAAAGCTGAAATATAGATTTTGAACTTTTATCCAAAAAATATGTCTGCGATACATACAATTAGTTTTTCTCTACCGGTCCTATGAAGCCATACGAACAAATGCCAGATTTCCAAAGTCACCTCCCTGTCCGAATGCGAAAGCGTTATATAAATAATTCATTCTAGAGTGCACTCGTAATTTATACCTTACAACTCTAAAGATGTACTCTCAATGCGCTAGCTATCATCAGCACCAGGTACTAGCATACAATTTTTATATCTGTCGATTAATGCGATAATTTCTAAGATCCAGCTATACAATTTATATTTACGCATCCTTACCGCTCCCAGGAGCTATTATTAATCTCCTCAAAATATAAATTTGGCTAACTTTATGGGCAATAATAATTTCCACGATAATCCACGAGCCTCCTGAACAAACAATGTGGTAACAACTAGTCTATAGCACAAAAACAACCGCCGTGATAGCGTACATTGCATTATCTTCTATTCGGTGCTCTGTCATTAGTTTGTAGTGTAGTATAGTAGTATAAGATCAAATAGGTATTCGTTTGCTCATGCATCCGGATTCTGCAGTTCGCGCGAAAGGTTGTCACCGTCCGTGCTGCCAGAACAGGCATTATATCCTCCTTTTGCCTTATACCGGGCAGACGTGTACATTCAAAGAAGGCATTTCCCTTTGCCTTATGTCAAGTAGACGCGGTTTTTAAAAGAACGCTTTATCTCCTCCTTTCACCTTATAATGGGCAGACGCTACCATTTGAAGATGTCATTATCCCTTCCTTCGCGTTATACCGGACAGACGCATCCATTTAAAGAAAGCATTACCCCTTCCTTCGCCTTATACCGGGCCGATGCGTTCTTTCAAAGAAGGCATTATCAACTCCTTCCGCCTTATTCCGGGCAGACGCATCCATTTCAAGGAGGCATTACCTCTCCCTTTGCTTTATACCGGGAAGACCCGTTCTTTGAAAGAATACATTATCAACTTCTGTTAAAAGAGACAGGAACACCGTCTTCAACCAGAGGTCGTACAAGACTGAACACTTAACACCTAGACATCGGACAGGACACGTAGGCACCCAGTGGACCGGTGGAAAATTTTTCGATTACGAAAAGTTTTCTCCTGGCCGGGCGGGAATCGATCCCACGCTCCATAACCTATGCGTCTAGAGGATTAACGTCGCTAACCGCACGGCCATGAAGCCCACAAAGGCAGAAGAGGGTAAGAAGGAATCATCAACTCCTTTCGCCTTATACTGAGCAGATTATTATTATTATTTAATCAGACTAAGGCCGAAGTGGCCTGTGCGGTATGTAAGAGTCTTCTCCATTCGGCTCGGTCCATGGCTACACGTCGCCAACCACGCAGTCTGCGGAGGGTCCGCAAGTCATCTTCCACCTGATCGATCCACCTTGCCCGCTGCGCACCTCGCCTTCTTGTGCCCGTCGGATCGTTGTCGAGAACCATTTTCACCGGGTTACTGTCCGACATTCTGGCTACGTGCCCGGCCCATCGCAGTCGTCCGATTTTCGCGGTGTGACCGATGGATGGTTCTCCCAACAGCTGTCAGATTGTCAGTTTGGTACGGCGGCGAACTCTATTCGATCGGAGCGTCTTGCGGAGTCCAAAGTACGTACGATTTCCAGCCACTATGCGTCTCCGAATTTCTCTGCTGGTGTCATTTTTGGCAGTCACCAGTGAGCCCAAGTACACAAATTCTTCTACCACCTCGATTTTGTCACTAACGATACAAACTCGTGGTGGGTGAATCACGTTGTTTTCTCTTGAACTTTTCCCTATTATCTACATCGTCTTCGACGTGTAAATGACTAGTCTAAACCGGTTAGCTTCGCTCTTCAGTATGTTACGATGTAGGCTTCCTCCATCTTTTCATAGCTACGTGCCATAATATCAATGTCGTCGGCGAAACCAAATACGGACTTCGTGAAAATCGTACCACTCGTGTTAATCCCTGCTCTTCGTATTACCCTTCCAAAGCGATGTTGAATAGCAAACACGAAAGACCATCACCTTGCCGTAACCCTCTGCGGGTTTCGAAGGGACTCGAGAATGCCCCTGAAACTCGAACTACGCACATCACCCGATCCATCGTCGCTTTGATCAACCGTGTCAGTTTATCCGGAAAACCGTGTTCGTGCATTAGCTGCCATAGCTGGTCCCGATCGATTGTATCATATGCGGCTTTGAAGTCGATAAATAGATGATGTGTGGGCACGTTGTATTCGCGGCATTTCTTTAGTACTTGGCGAATTGCGAATACCTGGTCCGTGGTGGAGCGTTCGCCCATAAAACCCGTCTGGTACTGCCCCACGAACTCCCTTGCAATTGGTGCTAGTCGACGGCATAAAATTTGGGAGAGTACCTTGTAGGCGGCGTTCAGCAATGTGATTGCGCGGTAGTTGCTACAATCCAGCTTATCGCTCTTTTTTGTAGATGGGACACACGACACCTTCCATCCACTCCTGCGGCAAAACTTCCTCCTCCCAAATCTTGGTAATGACCCAGTGCAGCGCTCTAGCCAGTGCTTCACCACCGTGTTTAAATAGCTCTCCTGGTAGTTGGTCAACCCCAGGGGCTTTGTTGTTCTTCAGCCGGCCAATCTCCTCCTGGACTACCTGAGATCCGGAGTCGGTAGAATTATGTCCTGCGCGCGTTCTCCCAGGTCCATCACCATACCGCCATCTTCGTCTGCCACATCGCCATTCAGGTGTTCTCCGTAGTGCTGCCGCCACCTTTGGATCACCTTCACGCTCGTTCGTAAGAAGGTTCTCGTTTATGTCCTTACACATATCAGGCTGTGGCACGTGGCCCTTACGTGAACGGTTTAACTTCATAGAACTTTCGTGTTATTAGCGTACAGTTGCTCCGTTTCTTCACGGTCTCGATCTTCTTGCTGGCGCTTTTTCCTCCGGAAAATCGAGTTTTGTCTGTTCCGCGCCTGTTTATATCGTGCCTCGTTCGCCCTCGTGCCGTGTTGCAGCAATCTCGCCCATGCTGCATTCTTCTTCCACTAACTGCTCACATTCGCCGTCATACCAGTCGTTTCTCTGATCCGGGGGCACCGTGCCGGGTGCAGCGGTTGCGAAAGTGCTACCAATGGCGGATAGAATATCTCTCCAGCCATCTTCAAGAGACGCTGCGCCTAGCTGCTCTTCCGTTGAAGTGCCACTTCCAGCTGCTGCGCGTATTCTTGGGCTAGTCTACCATCTTGTAGCCGCCCAATGTTGCTGCGGTGTCCGACTTCGACGCGTGTTGTACACCGTCGAGAGTTTTGAGCGCAGGCATACTGCAACGAGGTAGTGGTCGGATTCAATATTCGCACTGCGGTAAGTGCGGACGTTCGTGATGTCGGAGAAAAATTTACCGTCGATTAAAACGTGGTCGATTTTAGTTTTCCGTTTCTTCAGGTGATCTTCATGTGGCCTTGTGGATATTTTTTCGGGGAAAGAAGGTGCTTCGGACTACAATTCCGCGGGAGGCTGCGAAGTTTATGCATCGTTGGCCGTTATCATTCGATACGATGTGCAGACTATCCGGTCCGATAACCGGCCTATACATTTCCTCCCTTCCTACCTGAGCGTTCATGTCACCGATGAAGATTTTGACGTCCCGCAGTGGGCATCCATCGTATGTCTGCTCCAGCTGTGCGTAGAACGCTTCTTTCTCGTCGTCTGTTCTCCCTTCGTGTGGGCAGTGCACGTTGATGATGCTATAGGTTCCCAGCTCGTTGGTGGTGCCACAGCTTTGGTAGAAGGTAGCCGCTCGATGCCCACTTTTCCACACTTTCTGTCCTGTCCAGCAAATCTCCTGCAGCGCCACGACGTCGAAGTTGCGGGGATGTAATTCATCGTAGATTATCCTGTCGCACCCTGCGAAACCTAGCGACTTGCAGTTCCATGTTCCAAGCTTCCAATCGTGATCCTGTATTCGTCCCCTAGGTCTTTGCCGATTTTATCGAGTCGCATTATCTCTTATATTGTTCGTAATGGTTGTTTTTGAAGGCGGCTTATTGGACCTGCGCAAACCTCCTGTGTCGTCGGAGGGCCGTCGTGTCAGGGCTGTTTGGCATCCCACCTAACACCAGAACTTGGGCTTGTGCGCTTTGAGCGACACACGGTCGCTTTGATGGGGCATACTTGCGGATACATGCAGCTTTTTATAGAGGTTTATCAGGGCCTACTGGCAAACCCCACCACATCCTAGGCAAGCTTAATATAATTATTCTAATTGAATTCCGCTAAATGGCATTCCGCGGAATGATTTTCGGTGAAAAGGTACATTCCGCGAAATATCTTTCGGAAAAAAGGTGCAATCCGCGAAATGTGTTTCGGAGAGTCGATACATTCCGCGAAATGTCGTACCGCGAAAAATATTTCCGCGAAATGGTTTTCGGCGAAATAGTATACAACCATCTCAGCCTTTTTGTCTAACCCCTGTATTAACATGAATGGTAAATAATCACATCCATTACAGGGTGTCTGCAAATTATCCGTACAGATTTTGATAGTTTGCTTCTACAAAGCAAAAACAGACAATAATGGACTGAATTTGTAGCTATATGGGCATAACAACTCAGTAGGCTGTAACAGATGTATATTCTGAGAACACTGAGCGTCATTTCATATATATAAAAAAAATAAGTCTTTGTGAATGCTTTTTTTCCGGTTTTCCGAACAAAAAGGAATTGCCTTCCTACTCACCCGATTTGGATTGGAATTATCATTCGGTATGGTCCATCTTGAAATCAACAGCCATCAAAACACCGAACATATTATCGAGACATTTGAAATCATGTCACAATCGTCAAAAATGTGTGAAAAGTATCTGTATAGAAATGTGCGGCACTGCGGCCATCGTGAATTTTTTTCCAACACGATCGAAGGCTGTACTCAGGATACAAGGGTCATTTTAATGTGAACAAATTCAGCTTGGTTTATGTAGTCCTATTCTAATAACATGCAATGCATGCTGGTTCTTTAATTTATTCCAAAAAATATTTAAAAACCTGTCTTATTGTACGGATAATTTGCAGACACCCTGTAGATTGTTTCTTGAATCACAGAAGCAAGCAAAATGAACTACGATTTGAAGCTAACAGGATTTAGATACGAATGCCATAGTGGCATTAAAATGTCGTCAAAAGTTTCGTTTAAAATAACCATATTCCACCTCTCTGGAATCCATTCTCTATTTTAATTGCAGAATATCAATGGACTTCGTCGTACTTAGTCTGCTGCGATCTGATGTGCCGAGCAGCAGCTCCTAAACGATCGATTTGATGGTGGAAATAAAATATTTTTTTTGTTGCTTTGCACTAATAAATGGTAATAAAATCGTTTGAAACGAAGATGAAAGTGCTGCGAATCGACGATAAATATGAAATAAAATTCAATAACACAATTGACACACCCGCTGTTACGGTGGGAAGCAATTTTTCCGACCTTCCATTCTACGAGATTGTGTTTCTCAACGTGTTTTATTTACCTGAAAAGCATTAAAAACCAATCGGGGGGATTTTGCGGCAATTTTATGGCGAGTTTCAATATTTGGAAAAGCTCCAATCAAGTTCGAAATGTTATTTGGGTAATTTAACAAATTGCACCAAAGCTCCTAAATGCATCGTTACTATAGTATAAGGAAACTTTACGGCTTGCTGAATCTTATGAGACCCAGATTGAGAAGTGCTGATAAAGACGATCATCAAATTCGACCGACCATGGGGAGAGCTCGTTGTCGCCAGCGAAATATTTAGAACGAACTGCCCTTGCCCAGTGCCAGGGACTGGACGAAGGAAGTGAATCGAATTACATTGAATTTTACCATCGGTTTCCGCCCCAGTCCTGCATTTCCGCAGTTTGTTTTATCCCCGCTCGGATACCGGATACAGAATTCTGTGTGTCGTCGTCGTTTTCGTCGATGGTTATCGCATGGCACCGGGAGTCGCCTACTATGGTTATGTGTGGCCTTTAACACATAAAACTGCTGTTTGTGACTTTCGATTCTCTCTGTTTTTGATGTCTGCATCAAAGTCGGAGAACTCGATTATAAAAACTATTCGGAAAACCATTCAAACTTTTCTTTGATTCAGTTACCAACAGTGAGCGCGCAACTACTTCAATCGATTCGGCCATCAAAAAGCCATCAACTTTGTTCAGGCTCATGAAAAATCATTCGTTTCCTAATTCCGGATCTGCAATTGACAGATTGATTGAGGAATCCTATCACGGTGATGGCGTTGGTGATTGTAAGTGTGAGGTAGGTAGTTAAGATTTATCTGTTTAAATTTGTCCCATTTTTCATTCAAAATGCCGCAGAGACAAGCGATTTACAATTGACATAACTATAAAACTGGTTTTAGTAGGGACAGGTCCACGAAAGCAATATTCTTTTCGTTATGCTTTTCTCATACATCAAAGAGAATCGCACATACTGTTTTTATGTCATTTATTCAAATTGCGCCCAAAGTTTCTCCTGCGGTACGTAAAAGCCGTTTAACGCCAAAAGCCGCGCAGTTTTCGGTTGGTTTGCCAATTTGATTGTTCAATCAATTCAGCTCATAGCGCATCTTGCTGTCTGATAACATTCGGGCTATTGTCGAGAATCATTTTATCTGAAAATCCCTGTTGATAATTTATTTAAAAGTCTTCGTTCTACGTTGATACGAAGAAAGTTGTACTCCTTCATATACTTCATTTAGAAATTACGTATTAGAATGGTGTTCACACTTTGTTTGTAAGCTTCATGTTTGATGCCGTTTCGACGATCAGTCGAAATATAAATTTAACTTTGCTGATATTAAATGATTATTATTGAATTGCCATAATTATAATCAAAAATATATTAACTTTAATAACGCGGAGAAAAAGTATTATTTTCGTTTCTATTATCAAGATGCGGTTTACAACACGGACAAGTATATTAACAATGAATGAAATATAACTTCTGTTTCGCTTCATTCAATGGCTAACAAATTTCGACTACATTTCGTAATAACATCAAAGAAACTAAGCCAATATCGTGTACTCTTCTCGAAATTGTTCCGCAGGTTTTTCTCAGAACTTCTTTCTGCTCTAAGTCTGTTCATACTCTCATTCAGGAATACTTTCAGGATATTTTTTTGAGCATTCCTCCAAAAATGTATCTGTGAGCAGGTATTTCAAAAGTTGTTCCCGGAATTTCTCCAAAACCTGCAACATGAGTTCTCCCGAATGTTTTTCCTGGAATTTTTGGCCCTGCGTTGAGGTGAGTGATTGGCATCAGCTTTCTGTTTCACAGAATTGAACGATTTTACTCCACTCCTACTTGATGCATTGGTGATACTGTGGCCGGAGCGACGATACGTTGGATGCAGTTTTTCAACCAGTTTCAGTTTGTCAATTTTCGGAGCACATTATTAGCTCCCACCACAATGAAATCAGGAGCAGGAGCTCGAAAGTTGTTCCATATTTCAGCTTCCAGCTACGGCGGAAAACACTCCATACAAGGTAGACAGACATGATGCTCGCTCATATTCGAGGACAGAAAACAGAGCGGAAAAGTTTCCGACACAACCTGATAAAACTCTGTTTTACAACTTCAATAGTTGCCTTTTCATGGAGCTTATCTTTCGGCATAGAACGTGTGAGAAGGCGGAACCGGTACCCTGTGTGAGGAAAAACTAGTTTGGCAGTGCTTTTCGCCTCCCGCAATGAAGAAGGGAAAAGTGTGACATCGCAGTGAAAGCAAACCATCTCTCGAAGGTGGAACATGGAACGAATTAAATTTTCAAATGGGGTCATTAAAACCAATTGAATTTACTTTGTTGGTGCCGGTGGGTACACGCTCAATGGGGTGGTAAAGTTGTCGCATCTCCAGGTGGGAAAGCCTATTGTGCTGGGAAATCGAAATCAGAACCAATCCTGTTGACTAATTATTCAATGGGCGAATGTTTCGAATCGCATTTCAGACGATGCCGTTTCTGCACAATCAATTAGTAAATGAGTCTATTTGTTTCACCTCTGCTGTGCAGGCGATGAAATAAATGGATGCGAAGGGAGTTTCGGAAAGCCGCGTGGGAATTCTAACAGCTGGGTGCATTGTATTGGCTGAATTTGAAGCCGTGGTATTCTAAACCGTACCCAATCGGCTGTTTAGGTGGAACTCGTGGGTGTTTGGGGGAACTGTTATTAAAAATGCTTGAAAAATTCTAAGCTGATAATTTGCCTCGTATGCACGAGCTTTTCAGTTCATATGGAAGAAAATAATGCAGTATAAAAAAAAGCAAATCTGATATTCGTTTTTGCATCAATGCAAATAAGCAAATATAGTAAACTGAAATTTCATCACGGAGTTCCAGGGTTTTCCATCAAGTGCGGCACAAATAAGGCTCAAAGAACGTCGTGTTAAGCTTTGGGAAATCCTTGAGCCGATAAGAGGCTCAGTAATTACACCAGCATCGTAGTAAAGTCAATCTTCCACCATATTATACAGATGAAAGTATTATCAAAACCAGCGATCCAGTAACCTTTCGGAATTATATTAAAAAGTTATCAAAGCATAAACTTTGTCACATATATTCTCCATAATCTTCGTTAAATGGCATTGGGTCCCTTTCGCATAATTTTCCAAGAGGCAAACCCAACATTGTAGAGACACAATCAGTCCAGTTGTTTGCGGTATATATCCTCCAACCACAGAGCCGTCGGGTGTGATGTTCAGATACGGTTAATTAACTTGGAACACTGTAAACCGCCAGGATTTGGAGCCGACAGGCCAATGCCATGGCAGCGGAGATACAGGCAGAGACTAATCCCTCGCCGAATCGTTGGTCTTGTGAGCCACGGCTCCTGCTCTCCACATAAACATAATTATCTCTCCGGTGGCCACCTTCAATCATTGTGCGTTGGTGGTTCTAATCTGTTGCTCTGGATGCCGTACAGCGACATGGTTGCATTAGAATCTAATTAGCTCCGGTAACTATGTGCCACTTCATGGAGTATCCTTAAGTCGGGCTTACTTGTGTGAGTGTTTGGTGGGCGACTCAAGAGCGAATTAGTTACTATGAACGAAATGATTTGATGAAAAAATGGATCTTGTCATCACATGTATGCCATGATATATCATATTCAGAATTATTTATACAGCCGAATTAATGACAAGCCTTCTGGAATCTAAAACTAATTTCACTCGCATTTTCAAGGCACAGATTTTTGCTGCTTTGAAGCAAGCGTGGAAATAATAAAATTACGTTTGTGCGTCCTGTATCGGGTGGGGTGCCTGTGTTGAAATTGCAGAGAATAAAACTAGTTTTAGATTCCGGAAGGCTTGTCCTTACCAGGCAGCACAAGGCCAGACTAAATGGTAAGTTTGCTGTCAACTTGATTGTGACTGGATCCGGTTACATATGAGATGCATTAACCAATATGGAGCATGTGTGCTTCTGTATACTCAGTTTTTTTCAGCAGCTCGGAAAAATCCGCACAGCCGTCTGCCCAGCAAAATAAAAAAACTGATGTGCCGTCAAAAATGAGGTTGTTAGTTGAATTTGGCAAATTATTTGATGATTTTCCAATAACTTCGAACTTAGATAACTAAGCGAAAAACATGTTTGCTGGGCCTCGGACGTTAAAATTTGATCAAATTTCTGAGATCCTAGTAAAAAATAAATGTTCGCCTTTAGGCCGAATGGCTAGAAGGGAGGGAAGAAATGAGAATTTGGAAGCGAGTAGTCATGTTCACTTAGCGATTGTAGCCAGGACCTGGGCTTATAATCTTTTCTCTGCTAACTACGTTTGGGGCAAATGATGACAGCGGGGTTATGTCTCATTGATGATGTGATGATTTCACCGCGCTTGTCCACCGGCCTCGGTTGTATCCTTCCCTCCATCTTCTTTGTTCTGTTCTTATTTCCTTTGGGGTCGTACACATATTATGTATAGCACTTATGGGGAGAGGGGTCTGTTGTTTTTTTACGCATCATGATACATTAGAATTGATTCGTATTGTAAAAAAATCTTACATGGCAGGAGAGGTAGTGGTCCAAAAACCTGGCAAACGTAATAAGTGTACGATAAATTCTACTTTCTTCCTGCATCTTTCTTTCTTTTATCTTTACTTCTTCTTTCCTCATCCTTCCTTCTTCTTTCTTCGTCCTTTCTTCGTCCTTTCTTCGTCCTTTCTTCTTCATTCTGCCATCTTCCTTCTTCTCTCTTCATTATTTCTTCTTCTTTTTCCCTCTTCTATCTTCCTCCTTTTGACAATTTTTCCGACTTCCACCTACCTTCTCTCTACTTTCTAGAAGCCACGTATTGCGGGCCTGGAAGCCTCCTTCAAGAGGCCTGAAGCCTCCTTCAAGAGGCCCAGCCTCCTTCAAGAGGCCCGGAAGCCCTTCAAGAGGCCTCGAAGCCCTCCTTCAAGAGGCCCCAGCCCCTTCAAGAGGCCCCAGCCTCCCTTCAAGAGGCCCAGAGGCCTCCCCTTCAAAGGCCCGCCAGCCCCTTTCAAGAGGCCCGAGCTTCCCTTCAAGAGGCCTGGAAGCCCCTTCAAGAGGCAGGAGCCTCCTCAAGAGGCCGCAGCTCCTTCAAGAGGCCCAGCTCCTTCAAGAGGCTCGGAAGCCTCCCCTTCAAGAGGCCCGGAAGCCTCCTTCAAGAGGCCTTGGAAGCCTCCCTTCAAGAGGCCCGAAGCTCCCTTCAAGAGGCCTGAAGCCTCCCTTCAAGAGGCCTGGAAGCCTCCTTCAAGAGGCCGGCCTCTTTCAAGAGGCCTGGCCTCCTTCAAGAGGCCCTGGAAGCCTCCTTTCAAGAGGTGCGTGCTCCTAGCCTCAAGAGGCCCGGAAGCCCTCCTTTCAAGAGGGCCTGGCCTCCTTCAAGAGGCCCAGCCTCCTTCAAGAGGCCTGGAAGCCTCCCCCTCTCAAGAGGCCGAAGCCCTCCTTCAAGAGGCCTGGAAGCCTCCTTCAAGAGGCCCAGCCCTTCAAGAGGCCCAGCCTCCTTCAAGAGGCCTCAGCCTCCCTTCAAGAGGCCCAGCTCCTTCAAGAGGCCTCAGCCCTTCAAGAGGCCCAGCCTCCTTCAAGAGAGCCCCAGCCCCCTTCAAGAGGCCCGGAAGCCCTTCAAGAGGCCTGAAGCCTCCCCTTCAAGAGGCCCGAGCCTCTCAAGAGGGCCTGGAAGCCTCCTTCAAGAGGCCCGGAAGCCTCCTTCAAGAGGCCTGAAGCCTCCTTCAAGAGGCCTGGAAGCCCTTCAAGAGGCCTGGAAGCCCTCCTTCAAGAGGGCCCGGAAGCCTCCTTCAAGAGGCCTGGAAGCCCCTTCAAGAGGCCGAAGCCTCCTTCAAGAGGCCTGGAAGCCCCTTCAAGAGGCCCGGAAGCCCCTTCAAAGGCCCGGAAGCCCTCAAGGCAGCCTCGGAGCCCCTTCAAGAGGCCTGCGAAGCCTCCTTCAAGAGGCCCGGAAGCCTCCTTCAAGAGGCCCCCGGCCCTCCCTCAAGAGGCCTCAGCCTCCCTTCAAGAGGCCCCGGCCTCCCAAGAGGCCCAGCCTCCTTCAAGAGGGCCCCAGCCTCCCTTCAAGAGGCCCGGAAGCCTCCTTCAAGAGGCCCTGGAAGCCTCCTCAAGAGGCCCCTGAAGCTCCTTCAAGAGGCCTGGAAGCCCTTCAAGAGGCCCCAGCCCCTTCAAAGGCCTGGCTCCTTCAAGAGGCCCAAGCCCTTCAAGAGGCCCCAGCCTCCTGAGGCAGCCTTCAAGAGGCCTGAAGCCTCCTTCAAGAGGCTCGCGAAGCCTCCTCTAAGAGGCCCGCTCTTCAAGAGGCCTGGAAGCCTCCTTCAAGAGGCTCAAGCCTCCTTTCAAGAGGCCCGGGCTCCTCAGGGGCCTGGAAGCCCTCCTTCAAGAGGCCCGGAAGCCCTCCTTCAAGAGGCCAGCCCCTCAAGAGGGGCTCAGCCTCCTTCAAGAGGCCCGGAGCCTCCTTCAAGAGGCCCGCCTCCTCAAGAGGCCCGGAAGCCTCCTTCAAGAGGCCCGGCCTCCCTTCAAGAGGGCCCCGGAAGCCCCTTCAAGAGGCCCGGAAGCCTCCCTTCAAGAGGCTCCTGGCCCCTCCCCAGAGGCTCGAAGCCCTTCAAGAGGCCCGGAAGCCTCCTTCAAGAGGCCCGGAAGCCTCCTTTCAAGAGGCCCGGAAGGCCTCCCTCAGAGGCCGAAGCCTCCTCAAGAGGCCCCAGCCTCCTTCAAGAGGCCTGAAGCCTCTCTGGAGGCCAGCCTCCTTCAAGAGGGCCTCGAAGCCCCTCCTTCAAGAGGCCTGGAAGCCTCCTTCAAGAGGCCCCGGAAGCCTCCTTTCAAGAGGCCTCGAAGCCTCCTTCAAGAGGCCTGGAAGCCCCTTCAAGAGGCCCAGAGCCTCCCTTCAAGGGCCTCAGTCCTCCTTTCAAGAGGCCTCGAAGCCTCCTTCAAGAGGCCTGGAAGCCCTCTCAAGAGGCTCCGGAGCCTTCAAGAGGCCGAAGCCTCCCTTCAAGAGGGGCCTGGAGCCCTCCTTCAAGAGGGGCCTGGAAGCCTCCCTTCAAGAGGCCTGAGCCTCCTTCAAGAGGCCCGCCTCCTTCAAGAGGCCTCCTCTCAAGAGGCCCGGAAGCCTCCTTCAAGAGGCCTCGGAAGCCTCCTCTCAAAGGGCCTGAAGCCTCCTTCAAGAGGCCCGCCAGCCCCCTCTCAAGAGCCCGGAAGCCCTTCAAGAGGCCTGGAAGCCTCCTTCAAGAGGCCTGTGCCTCCCTCAAGAGGCCCGGAAGCCTCCTTTCAAGAGGCATCAGCCCCTTTCAAGAGGGCCGAGCCTCCCTTCAAGAGGCCCAAGCCTCCTTCAAGAGGCTCGGAAGCCTCCTTCAAGAGGCCTGGAAGCCTCCTTCAAGAGGCCTCGGGAAGCTCTTCAAGAGGCCCAGCCTCCTTCAAGGCCTGGAAGCCCCTTCAAGAGGCCTGAAGCCTCCCCTTCAAGAGGCCCGGAAGCCTCCTTCAAGAGGCTCAGCCCCTTCAGAGGGGCTCGAAGCCTTTCTCGAGGCCTGGAAGCCTCCTTCAAGAGGCTCAAACCTCCTTCAAGAGGCTCGAAGCTTTCTTTCAAGAGGCTCGGAAACCCTCCTTTCCAAAGGCTCGGGCAAACAGAGCGACACATGAATTCAAGATTCTTTACACCTACTGCAGTTTTGTTTTTACTTTTCCTCTCTTCATCTTTTAAACTCAATCGTTACCAGTAAAGAGTTGACGGGCTGATGCTTTTTACCTTATTAATCAAAACATAGAGCATGTTGAGCTGCGATCTCCCTTATCCTAAGCAGAAAAATGTAATTGTAATCTAACTAATCTGTAGATCTGGTGTTAGATTTCCATGTCTGGGGAGGTGAATTTGTCATTTTTTACATACGCCATTATTAAGACGAGTTTGTACAATCCTGAATTTCACCACTTAATGGGATTGTACAAACTGTTTATGACAAGAATAATTCCACTAAAAAGCTCAAAAATAACTTTCTTTACATATCCTATTTTTTAAACGTGTCTCCGATCCCCATTTTCAAGGCTCTAAAAATAAAATTTAACGCAATTATGCGTATTTTGGTTGCTTGATATGACGGTCTTAAATCACATATTACACGACTCTATCTAATGTTATACCGTCGCCTTCAATTGCTCCGTATTACTACGTTTCATAAATACTGGTACCATTGCTGCTAATCCAAGTACGGGAACCATTAAGTACGGGAAAGTAGATCCAGGTTTCCGGAAAATGCAACAAACTACCACCCTTCCACTCACTCCCAGTTACATCACTGCCACAACTGTGTCCAATCTTGCGCTTTATCGGTCGTTCGGTAACTGTAGAGCTTGACTGCGCCATTGCAAATCAACTTGGGCGTTAGAGACAAAACTTGACGCTGACAAGGACCAACAGCAATGAGCTTCCCAGTTGTTGAATCACTTTTATTAATTTCCTGCTGAGATTCCTTCTGCTGCGTTCCGCAAGGGGAGTTGTTGAAGGCAAGATTGTTGCAGAAGATTGTGTAGCAATAACGCATCCGTCATCCTGGTGGTGGGTCCGATTCGACGAGGACATCGGGAACGAGAGGACCATTCCAATTGAATGGCACGGCGGCAAGAGGCAGGATTGACACGTTCCGCTCAGGGAAATTGTTTGATCCCATTTCCTTTGGCTGACTGCCATCGTCGAGTTTTCACATCTCCTCCTGGGACCAGCCAGTGCCAGTGTAGGAGAATTGGCGAACAGTGAATCTGGGTTAACCATCTTACGCAATTCATTTAGCGTGTTTCAATATTTTCAACTGG